>NC_134841.1:23812953-24117641 GCF_965363235.1 Mytilus galloprovincialis
AAAACAATACAAAGTCAAGTACAATGACGTTGGAGAATAATCTATACAAATCTAGCATTTTTTGTTTCATGTTTTAAACCAGGAAGAACGATGAACTGGGGGACATGTAATATCTCTATGGTTAAAATGTTAAACTATTATATTTCAAAATTGCCTTTAAAAAGATATTTAACTGCGTAGTATGTAATCTCTATTGTTTATACTTAGTCTATTTATTCATTTTTTTCAACATTAGATTTCAATATTCGCTGTGGTAAATATATGAAAAATCAACCCTTTTTCAATATCAATATAAAATGAGAAGTACTCAAAAGCAATACAGACAGAAAACTTATATCCACAGCTTTAGTTTTCACATAAGTGCAAGCAATATTGTGTTAATCTGCTTAAAAAAATGTAGTAGACAAAGTTTTCATTAGCAAAATTTGGAAGGACAAAAATTACACATAATATTATGTATTTATAATGCAAAGCCTTCACTGCATATTAGTATATAATGATAGTTTAGTTGCTATTCGTTGTGTTCATCAAACATAAAAATAGACAGCACATGTATACAGAAGCATTTAAATGTCGTAAAAGATATATTATTTACTCACCGAAACCATCATGACTACATCATTTTTCATTTCAGAGATAATCCACATTTCATAAGCAATGTTTTTTTGTAAATAAATGGCATAACTCAATGAAAGATGTATTAACCAATCTTAAACTGCCGATCACAAAGACAACCTACAACTGAAAGTGCAACACATCAGTTTCATATATGTAAGCAGGAAGTATATTATAAATTGTATACCTAAGATATTAAATGTACATTGAAAGTCGGTTGAGAATTAAATTTTACGACAAAAGTGATGACTTAATATATTTGATCATATTTGCTCAAAGTGCTAATTCCATTTCTCTGTAACAAAATTACAACAGTGCCTGCTTAGGAGTTCGGTATTTTTGTTATTACTTTTGTGCATGTGACAATTTCGTGAAACAGTGGTAAAAAGAAAATTATGAATAATCGGGAAAAAAATTAGTAAACGAGTTCCAGGAAAAAACAATAAAATGTGTTCATGTAATAAAGGAAGAGATTGGCCGAACAATTATCTTCAATAAGAAATTTAAAATGAAATTGACTTCTTAATCCTATCGAAAGCTTTTCGAAAGTTATACTTGAAGAAGGAACAATTTTCATTTTTTAATCTGTAAATGTTATAGAAATTTTACGAATATTTGTACAACGCAGAAGTATTGTTTTATATTTGTATATCAGTACACATATTGTATTTAAACTAGTAAGATGCAAGCTTATCGAAAACGAAACTTATTTACGTTTTATACAACACCTAATATTATTTTACCGGCATTATATATTTTATTTCAGAATTGCGTCGAAGTTGCTCTCTCTGAAATGGTTCAGTATAATTATCGCTATTTTTCTCTCTCGATTCAATGCACTTAATAATATACAACAATAACAATTACACACTAGCAAAATAAAAACCATTTTGAATAAGTATAATAGTTATGAGAAAAAAAATGCAAAAAACGATGTGAAAATTGAAAGATGTAAAATAATGCATCCTTAATAATACTAAAACAAATTTGCAAAGTACTAATAAACCTAGTATACATTATAAAAAAAAATCAAATATCGAGCTAGACTAAGTAAGTTTCAACTTACTATCTGTTACAGTACATCATTTCTCTTCATGAAAATATCTACATGTATCTTTATGAACATTTCATACGTCATGGTTATATATATCGATCTTTATAAAACATATTTTACGCTTAAATTATACAATCCATTAAAAAGAAAGTAAAATTATCATCTTTCTTTCATATTTGTGTAGCAAAGTCGAGCTAGAAAATGGAAACGGAATGTGTCAAAGAGACAACAGCCCAAGGCCATTTAGAGGTCTTCAACGCAGTAAGACCATCCTGCGTCCGGAGTTCGGCTTCATTCGGCCAGTTAACAATAAATTACTAGCTATTTAGTATACTTTCTCAGTGGTGTCTTGCCATGGCTTTCTTTGGACTTGTTTGTTTGCTTTTTGGCCTTGAATGTTTGTTTCGAATATTTTATTAACTGTGCATTTGCATTCAGATATCGCAGATCAAGTTTATTCGTTCATTGTGTATTAATTTACGTTTTTTGATTGAGTTAAGTCTGCCAATTGATATTTTATCGTGTGTTTTTCTATGTTGTGATGTTATGCTATTAATTCAGAAAAAGGGAGAAGGTTTGGATCCATTAAAACGTTTAATCCCACTGCAAATGTTTGCACCTGTCCTAAGTCAGGAATCTGATGTACAGTAGTTGTCGTTTGTTTATGTAATTTATACGTGTTTCTCGTTTCTCGTTTTTTTTATATAGATTGAATGGTTTTACACTAGTAATTTTGGGGCTCTTTATAGCTTTTTTGTTCGGTGTGAGCCAAGGCTCCGTGTTGAAAGCCATACATTGACCTATAATGTTTTACTTTTTTTTTTCTTTTTTTTTTAAATTGTTATTTGGATGGATAGTTGTCTCATTGGCACTCACACCACATCTTCCTATATCTAGTTCAGCAAATCGGACGCCACACTAAACTTCGAATCATACATATGAACACAAAAAACACGCAAGACTTAACAAAAAGCTACAGGCACCGAGGTTATGAGATACCTCTAGCCAAATCAGAATAAACAAACACAGTAATACGCACAGTAAAACTTACGAGAAGGAAATCCGAGTCAGATGTTAGAATATGTAACAGGAAAATGACAATAATCCTCATAAATTAACAAAGGATTAATGGTAGTTACTGACATGCCAGCCGTCCAGACCTCAATTATACTGATCAAAAGGTTATGTAAAATAATTAATTATATAAAAATCAAGCATAATCTCTCCTTTTAAGGGATAAGTATCATGCCATAATAAATTTTACGAAAAAAAATCATTAACCGCAACTACTGCTTTTAGGGAAAATGTGTATATTTCCAATACAAAGAGCCTATCATAAGTGAATTAATATTTAATTTTCTAAATTCTCCTCTGTCCTAACTGCTGTAATGGTATATGTAGGATTCTCAGTTTTGCTAGGGGTTTCAAATTAAAATATTCCAAATAATGGTTTATGCATTTAGACAACATTGTTTAAGGCCTTATCTGCAGGAATGACAACATACTTGTCGTGTAGAGAGGATACTTTTTTTTAATTTTCCACAATATCAGGCCCCTGGAAAGGGTTCTTGACTAAATACTCTTTACGTTGCTCATTTTTACGAAAACGAGGTCCCCGGTTATAACATGACATTTGGGACTGTGTGAGTATGGGGACAATGCTAATTAGGAATCGTTTGTTTGAATTTTAAAAACTTGAGGGTAAAAGGCTCTATCACACTCATGCTGTTGAAAATCTTAAACGCAATAATTTTGCATGCCAGCGCACTTTGTTTTAATAATTTTGAATTTTTTATTATCAAAATTATTATTGTTCTTATTAATCTCATCAATAAAAAAAGCATGATATTAAGTTTCTTCTTATAAATGTATAATAAGAGGTCCATACTCAATTTAATATATGTAGGACTCTAAAGTGCGATGGTACTCTAAAGTGCGATGGTAACGCTAAAGTGCGATGGTCTACGCTAAAGTACGATGGTGTCTCACGCTAAAGTACGATGGTTGTTTGTTTGCTAAAGTGCGACGGTATAGCACGCTAAAGTGCGATGGAACAAAAGAGAAAGGTTCAAGGGAACTAATGTTAAAAACAAGTCTTTTTGCAAAATCTAGTCTGCTATGATATAACATATAATGCGATAGGCTTTTACTTTACTGGTAGTCTTATGTGACTGTTTCTAAATTAAGAAGACGAATTTTGTATTTGCAACTGACAAGGGGATGTGTTTACATTAATAGGCTGTGTAAACGACAAGCTACATCCAATACGCCCCTTGTCCTGAACATGCATGAACTATTTGCCACTGGACGGAATAAATAAAATTTATTTTCCCCCTTTTTCGTTACGAGTATTAATACATGTTATATTTAACCAAAATGTACACGCTGATGTTTTAATGCGAACTCAAAAATAGTGTTGACATCTGGCTACGCTTCTTTACTTCTTTGTAGAGAAAGGGAAGTATGACCCGAACGAAAACGCTGTATTGAGTTTTGTTTTAATGGACAATTTCTGATTTACGCTTGAAAACGTGAACCTTTATTTTACCGATGTTTATACTCTTCAATACAATCAATATTTTAATGTAAACGTAAACATAAATTTGCATCTGTTCGAATCCATTATTTATTTCATATTCCGGTATGTTCATTTTTGGTTTGTATAAACGACTGTTAACGTCATAATCCAACTACGTTTTGTACGTCTATACTTTGGCGGACCATCGCACTTTAGCGTATGGAGGCATCGGACTTTAGCGTAGACCATCGCACTTTAGCGTGACCATCGTACTTTAGCATCCCCATCGCACTTTAGAGCCCTACATATGTATTGTAGAACAACTTATAAAAGATTTGCTAACACATCTTACATTGTTGGGCTAAATTTGAGATGAGTAATATAAAATAATTATGAAAAAAGGTGGCCTATCAAAGTGATTTTATCTTCAATACGTAGTATTCATCACCTACTTACACGTGTCTATACAAAAACAAATGCCAAAAATAACAACTTATTCACTTTAATTGTGTTTAATGAATTTATTTCATTCTTTCATCATTGACCAATTGAAGTATGGTCTTAACGGTATTGAAGAGTCTTGATCACTTTTATAAGCCACTGGTCTAAATACCACAATTTAATGGGTAAGATAAATTCATTACAAAGTGTACTAGTAAACTAATGCGATATATGTGGGTCAGTAAATTCCATATGGGAATTCGAGCTTCGATCTCAGCCCACATATATCGTATTAGGGCACTGGCACACTATGTTACTAATATTATCGCTATTTCACGAAATTTTCCTTTGATCTTACTAACTGATAATTATAGACTATTGTTGGTTGTCTTAACGAGATTGATTTTCTCGCTTGAACCGGTAAGTTGATACGATCAATTATAATCTGTTTATCGCTATTTTACATTTGACAACGTTGTTAATTTCGAAAAATTATCGCTAGAAACTAAAGGCTCACTTGCCCGTTGTCAGTGAAATTATCAACGTCGGCATAGGTAAAATAGTGATAAACAGATTATCATTGGTCATCTCAACTCGATTGTTTTCTCACTTTCACCGTACCGACTAAAGCGATCGAGAAAACCAATCTCGTGGAGATGATCAACGATTATCTATAAATATCAATAATATGCAACGCCAATTACGCCAATTACAAGCCAATTCAGCAATTTTATTGATGTGCATATTGTTGTGGAAAACATTGTAGTGTTTAATACCTAAATCAATATGAATAAAAAGAAATGTTACAGCAGGCTTTTCGCCAATGAAACAGCAAAAAAAAAAAAACAAAACAAAACCATGTGTTCAAATATATTGTTATAAATAACGACATAAAAAGCATGAAGCATATCACGAAGCACATACCTTAGTCCTAAAGTAGTATCGACAAAATCAAGTCATGAGTATTTTCATGTGATGTGAATTTTAAATTGAAGTGGTAACATAATCAATTACCCATACAAACACAAATGAAATAAGGCACTTGACAGATAATAATTCAGTTTAACTTGAAAACGCAATCAGGAAGTGAAACATCCAAATATTAAAATAAAAAAATAATATGATATTAAAACTTTCAATTGTACAATCAAATTCTCTCTAGATATCCCCGCCGATATTTCCCATCAAATGCACCGGCGATCAAACCTGGGCATGTTTATCGAAGCTCTCTTAGGATTATGACGTGTCCTAAGACCAACTTAGGACACATATTAGTCCTAAGTGGGTTTATCAAACATGTCTCAACTGAGGAAAATCCTAGGAATTGTCCTAACTTTAGGATATCAATTTAGGTGTCTTAAGATGGTCTTAGGATGGTTCTAACTTCAGGATATATTCGAATTTCGTCTTTTGTTCATTTTCACACGTATTATTTCTTTAGCAGTAGTAAAAAAGTTAAAATTCTCCGTATTTATATGAAAAATGAACGAGATTTGCCTTTCAACTGTTAAGGCAGCAACCATTTGATTTTCGGGGGGGGGGATGGGTTTTTTTTCTGGACAATTTTTTTTTTTCGCGACAAGTCGAAAACAATTTTTTTCTTTCAATTTTAGCATTACATATAGTGGCATCTGAGGGTGAAACAAACAATTTTTTTTTCTCAGAATCAAAAACAAATTATTTTTTTCTCCAAAAAATGGAAACAAACTTTTTTTTCCAAAAAAAACCATAGCCCCTCCCAGAAAATCAAATGGTTGCTGCCTAAAGAATGAAACCTAACTTTCGGTCCTAACTTTATCCTAACTTCTGTCCTAAGAAATTCTTAGGACGGAACTTTGGACAGTTTCGATAAACAGGCCCCAGGTGTTGGATTCATTGGGATCGTGTCGCTCAGTATTTAGTTTTCTATCTTTTCGTCATTCTGTGCTATTTGCCATGACGTTGAAAATTCGTCTTCGGCTTACGAGGTTAAATATCCCTTTAGTACATAAAGCTCCCTTTTTACGCTGTTTTTAATTTATGAGCAGTTTGTGTTGATGACGTAACATGTATAATATTCAAGATCAGTAAAAACGTAGTCTCCTTCGTAGTTTGAAGATCGGTTTCATTCAAACATATAGTTTACCTTTCCTAGATATTGCGACTAAAATTTTATGTAAAACTAGTGTTGCTAGAATTTTATTATATATATACAATGTATAGCATTTTTAATCCGTTCATACTGCATGATAATTATGTAGTATCCTTCAGATTATGGTTTCTATTGACAGTTATACTTATATATACTTATATATATATGCCGAATTGTAAATCTGTAAGTACCGTTTAATTTTCAAAAAGCACTTGAAGTTGTAAAAAACGTGAAAAAAAACAAATATTTTAAATGTAATATATTACATTATATCAACTAGAAAAATGTCTAACAAGGAAGTATTGACCTAATATTTTATATTTATCACAAACTTAAACTTCAACCTATTTGTACTATATCATGTTTTAAAAGAGAAACGAAGGAAATTATAAGCATACATTTAAATAATGGGTAATGTATTGACAGGAAACATAATCATATTTAATTATTTCTTTTATACTGTATTCTATTCATAAAGTCGATTTTTTTTTAACTTTTGCACTCCTAACAATAATTTTCCTTTATTCATAAAATCCGTAGAAATGTAAAGAACACACATTTTAAACCAGGTAAAAGGCCGTAAATTAGCTCAAACTGAACGTTGTCTTATTCACCACAATTTCCTTACAAAAATAACTTTAGACGAATAGACTTTGTATCCTTTCACAAAAAAATCAAGATATATTTTCCTCTTCAACCTCTTAAAACAAAAAAAAAAAAACGATTAAGAAGTAGTCTTAATTAGGTTAATTACACTAACCTGTTACTTACACTCTAGCAAATGTCGTTATAGAGTCCATGTGTAGGACTCTGAACCGCAACGATACTCTGAACTGCGATGGTCACGCTGATGTGCGATGATTTGACTCTGAAGTGCTTAATATTCCTATTAAATATATATTCTCTCGAATCAATTCACATACTTTCCTGTTTCAAAACCCAAATAATGACGAATTCCGATATGCTGAACAAATCAAGATCCATCCATCTAACATGTTGATACTTCGGATTGAACTGAAATGTAAGACTTTGCTCATTGTTGAAGGCCGTATGGTTGGCCGTATTGTTATTGATTTCTGTGCTATTTGGTCTATTGTTGAGAGTTGTCTAATTGAAAATCATACCACATCTTCTTTTTATACTTTATATCATGAATATACAACCCTTTTATAATCAAATTACCAAAAAATGGCGCCTTTGATACACAAAAATAGTGTCAGAAGATAAGATACCTTGAACAGATTCACAAAATATATAGTATTTTAATTAGTTGTGTTTTTCGAAGTAAGGGGGATGATTTAAGTTAGCTACTATTGGTTTAAAATAGTCACTTATAGTGTCATAATAATAATATCATAAATTCTGTATTTAAAGAGTGTAACTCAATTAGAACTAGTCTAATTTTTATTGAGGCTCTCATCTGATAGACTACTTTTCCCTGATTCCAAAATTAATTAGTTTCTATGTATTTCTTACAAAATAAGGAAGATAATTTGCTACTTCCCATTTTAAACACCAATTCTTGTAAAAATATGATAAAGGGGCAATTCTTCAATATCAACTGCCAACTCCTCCGAAACAACACCACAAAGGAAAATCGCCTCATTAATCATCAACTGTCAACTCCTAAAACAACACCACAAAACAACAACAGACTTTATCAATCATCAACTTCCGACTCTTTTGAAACAACACCGCCAATTTACTGGTGATCTCACCAAAAATCAACTGCCAACTCCTCCGAAATATCACCACAACAACTGACCTCATCAACCATCAACTGCCGACTCCTCCGAAATATCACCACACATCATCAACTGACCTCATCAACCATCAAGTGTGACTTCTCCGAACAACATTACACAGTATCAACTGACCTCATCAACTATCAAGTGTGACTCCTCCGAAACAATACTACACTTCATCAACTGACCCCATCAACCATCAAGTGTGACTCCTTCGAAACAACACTACACAGCATCAACTGACTTCATCAACTATCAAGTGTGACTCCTCCGAAA
Organism: Mytilus galloprovincialis; assembly: GCF_965363235.1. Taxonomy (NCBI): domain Eukaryota; kingdom Metazoa; phylum Mollusca; class Bivalvia; order Mytilida; family Mytilidae; genus Mytilus; species Mytilus galloprovincialis. The sequence goes on from NC_134841.1 coordinate 23,821,734, forward strand.
CAACACTACACAGCATCAACTGACCCCATCAACCATCAAGTATGACTCCTTCGAAACAACACTACACAGCATCAACTGACCTCATCAACTATCAAGTGTGACTCCTCCGAAACAACACTACACAGCATCAACTGACCCCATCAACCATTAAGTATGACTCCTTCGAAACAACACTACACAGCATCAACTGATCCCATCAACCATTAAGTATGACTCCTTCGAAACAACACTACACAGCATCAACTGACCCCATCAACCATTAAGTATGACTCCTTCGAAACAACACTACACAGCATCAACTGACCTCATCAACTATCAAGTGTGACTCCTCCGAAACAACACTACACAGCATCAACTGACCCAATCAACCATTAAGTATGACTCCTTCGAAACAACACTACACATCATCAACTGACCCCATCAACCATTAAGTATGACTCCTTCGAAACAACACTACACAGCATCAACTGACCCCATCAACCATCAAGTATGACTCCTTCGAAACAACACTACACAGCATCAACTGACCTCATCAACTATCAAGTGTGACTCCTCCGAAACAACACTACACAGCATCAACTGACCCCATCAACCATTAAGTATGACTCCTTCGAAACAACACTACACAGCATCAACTGACCCCATCAACCATTAAGTATGACTCCTTCGAAACAACACTACACAGCATCAACTGACCCCATCAACCATTAAGTATGACTCCTTCGAAACAACACTACACAGCATCAACTGACCTCATCAACTATCAAGTGTGACTCCTCCGAAACATCACTACACAGCATCAACTGACCCCATCAACCATTAAGTATGACTCATTCGAAACAACACTACACAGCATCAACTGACCTCATCAACTATCAAGTGTGACTCCTCCGAAACAACACTACACAGCATCAACTAACCTCATCAACCATCAAGTATGACTCCTCCGAAACAACATTATACAGCATCAACTGATCCCATGAACCATCAAGTGTGACTCCTCCGAAACAACACTACACAGCATCAACTGACCTCATCAACCATCAAGTGTGACTCCTCCGAAACAACACCACACAGCAACAACTAATCTGATCAACCATCAAGTGTGAATCCTCCGAAACAACATTACACAGCATCAACTGACCCCATCAACCATTAAGTATGACTCCTTCGAAACAACACTACACAGCATCAACTGACCCCATCAACCATTAAGTATGACTCCTTCGAAACAACACTACACAGCATCAACTGACCCCATCAACCATTAAGTATGACTCCATCGAAACAACACTACACAGCATCAACTGACCTCATCAACTATCAAGTGTGACTCCTCCGAAACATCACTACACAGCATCAACTGACCCCATCAACCATTAAGTATGACTCCTTCGAAACAACACTACACAGCATCAACTGACCTCATCAACTATCAAGTGTGACTCCTCCGAAACAACACTACACAGCATCAACTAACCTCATCAACCATCAAGTATGACTCCTCCGAAACAACATTATACAGCATCAACTGATCCCATGAACCATCAAGTGTGACTCCTCCGAAACAACACTACACAGCATCAACTGACCTCATCAACCATCAAGTGTGACTCCTCCGAAACAACACCACACAGCAACAACTAATCTGATCAACCATCAAGTGTGAATCCTCCGAAACAACATTACACAGCATCAACTGACCCCATGAACCATCAAGTGTGACTCCTCCGAAACAACATTACACAGCATCAACTGACCTCATCAACCATCAAGTGTGACTCCTCCGAAACAACAACACACAGCAACAACTAATATGATCAACCATCAACTTTCGACTCCTTCGAAAAACACAAACTATGACAATTAACACAGGGCAAAGATAATCAGACTTGGCACGGTCAAAATTCCGACAAGCGTCCAACCACCCCACCCACTTTTGTTTCCCGTCTTACCGCATATAAAGTGATGTAATACAATATGAGCAACAAACAAGTAACAGAAAATCCAAATTGTACGTCAATCGAAAAAAAATACAAAAAGAAATAAATTTGGATAAATATTTCATATCTTAATTTGTTAAATTCAATTATAATTAAGTTAACAAGTGGTCAAGTTAAGAATCACTATTTACTATTAAAATGAATGAAACGAGATAGGAAAAGTTTGTTAACAAGTGCTGAGATAATGTTTCACGAGAAAAGAACAAAATACGATATATCAAAGACAATATAATAGAAGATGTAGAAAATTTAAAGTACACATAGTTTTTCAGAATAGAGGTTACCTTTATTACAAGAATTAGTTATAGGTCAAAGGCACTCACAAGAAGGTAAATATAAGTATGGTATGTAGACGGATGAAGTTAATAATTGTTTATTTGGCAAGACATAAACTATATCAGAAGATATTATAGACATTTATATGAATTCAGAGGATGATACAAAAAGTGCAAATCGCAGTTATAACAAATGTTTGATGGTATATTTCACTTCAATTCTCTGTTTATGGAAAAAGTCAAAGTTTTCATCTTTGGGTTTAAACATAGCATAAGAAAATGAAACTTACACTTTATCAATTACGTAAATACGAAACTCTTTTCTATATTTACTTTCATCAGAAACGTTCAAACAAAAACATGGAAAGCCAAGGATGCATATATAAGAAATAAAATCACGAAGAGATACACAAACTAGACTAAGTATATAAATAATTGGCGCAAAACAAATTTTAAGCAAAATTCATCTAACTTTTAAAGCCAACTATATCCGAGGGAATTGAATTGTTGGCTATTTTCATAATTTCATTATGTATGATCCACGGATTTTTTTTTTTTGCATCATATAACACTTGAATAAGCTGAGAATAATATGTATGTCTTAGGCTGTTCAATTAGGCAAACACTCGACAGATTTGTTTAATACCAAAAAAAAAGAGATTGAACAAATGAATGTATAATATATAGAAATCATAAAGCGGTGGGTGTGTTTCTATTGGCACTTAATATACTGTATTGGTGCACACCAACACAGCTGTACTCGAAAAAAGAGAATGCATAATGTCAACTCCTTCTTAATTCGTTTTTACACTTAGATTTTGATGAGATACAGAAGCACTATGTGGTACGCATACCAAAGATAAAAACAAATGATGCTTTTTAAAAGCATTCTGCGTTTAGATAAACAAAAAATTAAAAAGATCTTACCGACTTGACATAATATCCAAACCCGGAAAAAGTCAATTTGATACATCACATGTTATTGACTATTTATATGTATTATATATACAAAACCACAAATAAAGCCAATAATAGTTATTTATTGAATTTAAATGATTCATAACGTTATATAAGCTATATGCAAGTGTCACACTTCCCCAATCTCCCACACAGACAGAGTTTTCGTCCTTATGTATGGAAAATTGATACTTCCCTGTTATGACCGATCAATGCATGATTTCCTATATCTCTTTACTTGATGTAATTGAATATTTGAAAATGTGTCACATTTTAATGATCTGAATTAAAATATATCATGATAATGAAAAAAAGTTGGTGATATTGCGTAAAATATTTATCGACAGCCATCTTTAATTTTAAATTGTTCAAATACTTGAGGAATATTATTGCTAAGGCAGCAACCATTTGATTTTCGCATAACATAGAGTGGCAGCTATTTTTTTTCTCAGGGTCAAAAACAAATTATTTTGTTCTCCAAAAACTGGAAACAAACTCCCCCCTCCCCCCTCCCCCCAAAAAAATCAATTGGTTGCTGCCTAATGTACAGGGACAGAACACATTACAAATTATAATGTCTTAACTTCTATTATATATTATATTTTAAATCATTTTGGTAGACATGTATAAATCATCACCAATCCATATACAATGTACAAAGAATTAATGTAGATTATAAAATCATAAATTTAGTGTTAGGTTTTTTTAAAATATCATGTTTTGTTATTTACACAAGACTTCATTTTCATCATTGCTAGCCAAGAGTTACGGTCATATCCCCAGGCCTCTTATTCACGTGAAAATGCTAGCTAAGATAAAGACTTCAATTAATTCTCCTTTCTATTATTTATTTTCAACTATGAACATTTTAATAATCGGTAATTTTATCTACACAAAGTAGATCTTTACAGATATATTTTTTTTATACAGGGATGCAGATTTCTGGAAATTTCACGCTACATTTACATTTACAAGTTAGAGGAAGAAATATCTCAATTAAAACAATTTGGATTAAAAAGTGATTTAATTAAAACTGATTATAATTATGCACACTTTGATTTGGCGTTAAAACTCAACATTGAGGGAAATACATCATATGACTTCAAGCAAATAATTATTTATTAGAAATAGACTTGAATATTGACATTGCGCGTCTCCTTTTAAACATTATAATGGGATAAATCTTACATTCGATGCGAGAACTCATATAATCAATTCGTTAACTCAACAAACATGGTCTGAATGTTTTGGTATCCTTTAGTTAGAATTTCTTCGGGTTCATATCCCAAGGAATAAGAGTACATGTATTCTTGAGATACAAGAATGCATTTTAAGATCTGATTATTCCTCCGAGGATTATCCTTCAAGGCAGGAGTAAAACCAGTCAAAAAAGGATTACTTTCACTTATTGTCATCCCTTGTATAATTATAATAGAATACATTTATGTACTTTAGGGCATAGGTGTTGTTCGTTGTTGAAGGTCGTGTGGAGAATTGTTATAAAATAGATGTCATTTAATACACAAGAGGGACAGTCAAACTCATTACAATTGTTGTAATTTAATGAGGGTCATTATTATTATAATAAGTATATTATGTTTTATTCAAATATGGATTTACATATACCTAGTACATGTATATTCTCCTTATGTTCTCGTACAGGTTGTACCCAGGTAGATGTTTTTTTTTTATATTTTGTAGTTATATTATCACAAAGAAATATTATAGATAAACATTTAAAGGTATTAAATAAAGATTGTTTAATGATTTTAAATAAAACAAAACTCTACTTCCTTTATATTCAGTTGATTTCTTTAAACTGAATAAAATAAAATATATAAAAAAAAATTTTTTTTATAGCGTGCCTTCATTGAATTACTGACTGTATGATGATATATAATTAATTTTTATTTATATTTAAAACATTCGATTCATATTCAGTGAACATTATGTTGATGTTCAGTGACTGAAGGAAAACTTCAATGCATAATTTTACAAATGATGTATGAGCTGCATATTTAATTTTAAAACTGTTTGATTGTTTTTTTTTTTTTTTTTGGTTTTCTTTTAAATATTTCTGTTTCTGACTGATTTGTTAGAAATTCTAAGTTTGGCTATTCTGTCACTATATCTTTAATAAAGGGATTGCTTTTAAACAAAGGAAACCTATCGGTAAAAAAAAGTTGCCCCTTCGAAAGTTGTATAATTGACACAATATAATTTGGTTTAACGTTATAAAGTATGTGTGTCCAATGACCACGGGTATTTTCCGCTACTCGAATCCATAATCCCATCAACTCTTCTACGATTTGGACATCATCGAAAGTGACATTTGATTAAATATTGTTGTTCTTAATCTAGAAACACGACGATAGAGAAGTTTGTTTCGTTTTTTTGGGGTTTGCTCTTTTGGTTCGTGCAATTGCTTAATTTTTTTAGTGTTACAGTAGGACCGAGTACACAGAGTCCTTTGGTTAGTCCCTATTGTGGAAAGTGTGTTACTTGCCAACTTTTTTTTATACTCCTCAAAAATTTATTTCTTCATGTTTTATGCCTCAAATAGAAGTAGAGGGGTGAAATTGCACTGTACAAAAATTTGGTCATAAATTTTAAAATGAAATAGTGATTTGGACCAGCTGAAAAAGGTTTAAAATAAGCACTTCGGAAGCTGTCAAATGATTTCAAGACCCCTTTAACATAAATTTGTCCATATTTTGAGTAAAAGCCGATGAAATTTCTATAATTTTGATATAATTTGTCCCAAAAATAGTTCAACACATGTAAAAATATTATTGAGAAAGCGCATGTGATTTTTCTTTAATTTTTATCTATATATATAATTGTCTAAAAGAAATGCACTACGAAATACCTGTGGTCTCGGACCAGTAGTGTTTTGTGGGAGGGTACATGTCTTTCTGGTATTGTTTTCTGTTTTTTACCCTGACGTGTTGTTTTGTATTACCCTTTTTATTATCTCACCCTGTTTCATCCCAAAGTTAGAAGTGTGTTTTGCCTTTACGTGGCAGATACATACTAAAAGTTATATTGCAATCAAAGTTTCTTAGCTTGAACAGTAAAGCATTCTCGCAATACAAGATTATTAGTGCAACTCTCTTTATTCAGATGTATGCATGTAATCAGTTATCATGACGATTGTAACAAATACAAGCTTATCAGATTTAATTATAAGACCGTGGTAGGTCATTTTCAACTTCCTTTGTTTTTCGGTGTTTGATCATATCCGTTTAAAGTATCGAGTTCTAACGAAGAAGCTTAGACTACTCATATTAATAATCAGATAACTTCGGATTACTAGAACGGTCAAATACGATAAATCAACCATATAAAATATCACACTAAATAGGTGAGTGCTGCATGTATTATCACGTCATTACAATGTAACTTTACTTTGAATCGTATGCGTCAATTAAGGACAAATTTTACAATAATATTTATTGATGAGTTTTATTTGTAATACTATCTTCTTGCATCTTATTTTATATGGAACACCACAAGTGTAATAACTACACATGTTTATTTGAGTAGCGGAAGCGCGACACAGCAATGAGCCTACATTCCGGTGACTTAACCGTCGGCGTCAACAACATTTAGAATAAGCCTGATAGTGTCCAAAGTTTTATTGAGACATCAATTGCTTTGTTGAACAAGAAAACTTAGCCGAAGCGTTCTCTTGATCAAAAGACAGTATCCACAGCAAATCAAGTTAAAACTATATTTTATTCCGTATATATATATGTGGTACAAAGACTTTGTTTTGAATGCACTTTACATTCGGATGCTTAAAGTTGTCTTTTTTTTAAATGCAACGTTACCAGTTTTGTCAATTCTTCATAGAATTTATGAAAGTTAGTTTCTAGCTGAATCTGATTTTATGATACAAAGCTTAGTAATGACAATATTTTTTTTTTTTTTTTTTTATATGTATAAACAGTTTATTATATATAAAACATGTTTAGTTTTGGCAGTACACTTTTCATAAAGATACGGTATAAGATATGTTCAGTCATCAGTAGCTATTTTAAACTCTCGTGAAATATAATAAGACTTTAGGAGAGAACATTCTTTAAAATGTAAGAAATATAATCTGTACATTTAGATGAAAGTGTTGTTTTTTTTAAATGTTTTTCAGTAATTTAATATTAATTATTAGCGGACTTTTATTTCGAATGCAAACTCTTTGACACATTCCCCATTTCCATTCTCAATTTTATTACACACCATTTACACTGATACTGACAGTTGCAGCCGAGACTCAGGGTTCTGCAGAACCATAAACAAATGTGTGTCAGTTAAACAGAATAAAATTAGTCCACTGTGACCTGAAATTGTAAATATGTCTTTTTTACAAATTAATTTGTACTTCGCATAAATACTCGGTCATGAAAAACAACTTTCGCGATCAATACACAACGGCTACAGCCGTTTATAAAGTTAGAACGAGATATGACAATGTATGACGAACGAAAATAACCACTGATATTAACTGATCAGTTTAGACAATACATACCAATTGTAGTACAAAAAGAGCAAACCTAATTAGACCGATGTCTTACACTAGATGCAGTAAGATTAATGACGTCATTCCTCGTCATTTTCTAGTAAATATCTTATTCAATTACATCGTATCTAGAATACGTAGTTAGAAAAAAATAGTCTAGATACTGAACGTTCTCTATAAAAACATAACTCAACACTGGTATCTTATACTTTTTTTGTCGAAGAAAGTTCACTTTAATGTATATTTGCGCTTCGAATTTAGGACTTGAAATTTCCTCCATCTTTGTCGTTCAAGGTTTGTGCAATTATAAACAAAATGTTTTATTCGTTTTAAATTTTGAATAAGATTCTGTATTTCTGTATCTGTTGTTGTATTTCGTGGTTTTCTTCATTTCTTATCATAACGTAATAGTTTTCTAAGATTTTGTTGTTATTATACTGACTTATGAATTATAAATTGTACAGTACGGAATTTGTCCTTTTTTTTTTTAAATCTTTTACATGACATATACGTTTCAACTACATGTACTTTGCTTTAGGATTTGTATACTAATTCCTGGACTAGTGGAAACCTCTATTCATGGAAACAAATACAAAGCGGATATCGAAATTGAAGCTTAACCTTTAAACTGATCCATTGGTCATATGGTATACTTCGTCCTGAACACGCAAGAAATATTTCCCACTGAACGTTAAGCAATCAACAATCCATCAATCTATGATTTTCGAGTTACTGTTAAAATAATACTGTAATTAGTGAAATATTATATCATGAGTAATCTTAGCAATCATTGATTCACTTATATATATTTATTTTTCAGAATGGATTCTTTACCACCGGAATTAATTTTGAATATATTATCATACTTACCACAACATGACCTCCTCTTACGGATCAGAAACGTTTCCAAGTATTGGAACCAATTGGCACATGCACCTCGTTTATGGTATAAATTGGACGTTAGACGCAGCGAAGAAACGACATCGCTATATCTGGAGAATATTGACCTACTATGCATTCATATAAAACATCTTCTTACAGATGAGGAATTTTTAGTGAAAGTTTGTAATCATCGAACCCCGAAGCTACATTTCAAGAATCTTCGAAACTTGGACTTATCAAGTGTATATCTGGCAACAACGAGTGTCATTTCAGATTTTATTTCCGAATGTACTAATCTGGAATCAATAAGTGTCCGATTTGATGATAGCATTTTATTCCGTGATATTTTTAAAACATTATCAAAGTTAAGTCTAAAAGATTTACATATTAACTATAGTGGAGATGACGTGGAATTTCTATTTATTTTGGAAGAACTTTCTCGAAACAAATATTCCAAGACGTTATCGATTCATTGCAACACTATTCAAAATAACACCGTACGTTTTCTTTTGGGGAATTTCCAGAATCTGAAATCATTAGATGTAACTAGTTCTTATTTAAAGAATGACACGTTCATGTCAATGCAACGTTTGTTATCCCTTAATGCTTTGAGCTTAGATTATACTAGGGTGAATGATGCCGGCCTAAAGTTAATTGCAAGGAATGTTCCTAATCTGAAGTTTTTCTCCGTAGTCAGGTGCGAGGATATATCAGACGAAGGCATTGTAAATATTGCAGACAATTGTCAATTTCTGGAACAAATTCACATTTGTAGGTCGTATACGATCTCTGGTAGTACCTTGACAGCAATAGCTAAAGGTTGTCCACGCTTACAGCGGCTGTCCGTTATGGCATGTGCACAAATTGATGACACGGGGGTGGAATCATTGGTTTTGAAATGCAAACGTTTACAGGTGTTGATTTTAAACTTCTGCATACAATTAACAGATCAAAGTTTATTCAGTATCTCCAGATTCTGTACAACTCTTCGAAAGTTGGACATCAGTAATAACGGAAAATTTACTTCTAAGGGAATATCATCGCTTTTACAGTCGTGTAAATGGCTGGAACTACTTAACAGTGCTTCATGTGGTGGAATCACAGACTTGCGATTCCCTGAGTCTCGTACTGGGATAAAATTCAGTAATAAAACATTGGACAATGAAGACCCCATTCTAGCAAAACTAGTGACTGTAAATGAACGTGCAACGAACGACAACTCGTATTCAATATCCAATCATCAACATTGCCATATAAGATCAATGAACCTAAGCCACACATCCATCAATAACATATCTGTGCTAGAACTGTCGTTTTTATGTCCGGATTTAAGAAATTTATACCTATTTGGATGCAAAAATGTTACAATTGATATTGTCGAATGTCTTTTTAATAATTGCGTGTTTATGGAGAAAATAAGTGTGAAAAGGAAAACGATTTTCCGCCAGAACAAATTTCTTAAAACAGTTTCTTGAATATGCCTTCTTTTTTATTATGTTGTTTAAATGTACTTGATCAGTGTTGTTGATTTAAATAAAATTAAAGCCAAATTACACATGAATTAAGTACAAAAGTTAAAGTATTATATAGTATCCGTCGATCTGAAATTTCATTTTGTCGGTCAAGCCTATTATTTGTTAATGCAAGGGGCCATTGGATATTTGTTGTCTTGTTCAATACTTTGTTTGATCAGTTTGCTGGTATGCTGTCCAATGTATTTTTAAAAAATCGATTTACTTCAACCTGGACTCAAACATGTACTGTGGAGATCACTTCTAACCTCTCATTAGAACTGTCAGAATATTCTGTCATAGAACTGTTCTAACCTGTCCTAGAACAGTTCTACCCTAGAACTGTTCTAAGTAGAACTGTCAGAATCAGTTCTAGGTAGAACTGACTAAATCAGTTCTAGGTAGAACTGTCAGGATCAGTTCTAGGGTAGAACTGTCTAAATCAGTTCTAGGTAGAACTGTCCAAATCACTTCTAACCGTAGAACTGTCAGCAGAACTGACTAAATCAGTCAGGACTGTAGAACAGTTCTAAATGACGTCACTGCAGTAAGGGCACTTTAGAATTTAGAAGAAATAAATCACTTCCAATTACTTTGCTATATATTAAATAGCAGATTTTCTATATTTTTTACTGATCAAACGACTTTTATTACGTTACATGTACAAATATCGAAGTGAATAGAAGGTTATCCAACTCATCGGAGAAATATTTTTATAAGATTGCATACGGAAACATCATTGTTTACGTTTCTTCGTTCCCCGTTTTTAACAGTCTCTTCTTAAATAAAACTCTGCATTTAATTCATGGAATTTTAATCGTAATTTACCTTGTTTACCTTGGATTTACATTCATTTAAGATTCTGTTTTGACAAATGTTCAAACAAAAATTGTACAGTGGATGGATTATGGGATATTAATGAAAAAAGTGTTGTACAACGTAAAAAAAACTATATATACATTTGCACCATCTCGTCAATTTAGCCAGACTTATCCATAACGATTATAAATGATATCTGGGAGTCTGAAACTCAGAAAAATAAACTGGATCTGAACATGAATGAAACATTTGCCCCTGGACGTTCGGCTACAAACAAAATCATGCATTTTTCTTTGCCTTCTTCAAATTATGTTAACAGTATACTATTCCAAGGAGAGAACTTCCCATACATGTACTTTTTATTTTATTTTTAAAATAAAGTATATGAATCAGTCATGTGAGTGTTGGATGATGCCATTAAATAGTTTTGTTTAAAAAAAAAAACCATCACAAACTACTGACTTAAACATGTTAAAAAGTCACTTTAGCATGTTTAATGACGGTTCATTATTAAGGATACAGAGAGGAAATAACGGCGCACTAAATTCTTAGATTATGGTATAAATACACCTTGTCGCTATTTGTCTGCCATTACTGGATATCACACAGGTTCCCGTAAAATTTTGACGTCATAAAACAAAATATCTAACGCCACAATGGAAAAGTCATTGTTGTATGCTTCAAAAGTTCAAAAGGCCGGGTCAGCCAGGATTAGCGATAAGGTGTATTGTGTTTCAAAGTTGGTGTCATTTTTATCATACGAACCGTCCTCACATAGAAATAATATTGGTTTACCATGTTTACAATGAGGCCATATACATGTATATTTACGTGATAAACATGATAAAGTGTAAATAAGTTCAGTTTTGGTTGATGCGGTCAAATAATTTTGTTAAAACAACTCTCACTCAGTCTGATATATCGAAACCACTGACATTTGTTTACAATTCAATATTTTGAATAAAAATTGGACTTGAATGACTTGTTGATATTCTAAATTGATGTGGAATTTTTTTTGTAGCCAATGTGTTCCAATATTCATTGATATTGCTGTCATTTGAATTATACAATCCATCGTAATGTGTATTACTATAAGTGATTTAGTATGCGGCTATATATATATATATTAAGATTTACATAACAAAGTGTAATTATGGTCAGTTTTGGTTGATGCTGTCACATATGGTCAGTTTTGGTTGATGCTGTCAAATATGGTTAGTTTTGGTTGATGCGGACAAATAATTTTGTTATATTCATGAGTCAGTCTGAGATATCAAAACTACTGAAATTAGTTTACGATTCAAAATTTTGATGAAAAAGAGGACATGGTGGCACTATTATAGACTGATGTGAGCATAATTTTATTTTCCAATATTGCTTTCATTTATATTAAACAATCCATCCTGATATAAAAATATAGGTGATTTACTCTGTGGCTATTAAGATTGACATCATGTACATAATAAAGTGCAAATATGGTCAGTTTTGGTTGATGCGGACAAATTATTTTGTTATACCAGTCAGTCTGAGGTATGAAAACTACTGATATTTGTTTATGATGCAATATTTTGAATAAAAAGAGGACATGCTGGCATTCTAAATTGATGCAAATGAAATTAGGTAGCATTGTGTTCCAATATTTCTATCATTTGTATTTTCATGATTTTACAATCCATCCTTACATAAAAATATTACAGATTTACTATGCGACTATAAGAGTTACAGAAAAAAGAGCAAATATGGTCAGTTTTGGTTGATGCGGTCAAATATGGTCAGTTTTGGTTGATGCGATCAAATATGGTCAGTTTTGGTTGATGCAGTCAAATATGGTTAGTTTTAATTGATGCAGACAAATAATTTTGTTACATGATTACATGTTACTGTCAGTCATAGGTATGAAAACTACTGATATTTGTTTCTGATGCGATATTTTGAATAAAAATAGGAAATGCTGGCACTCTCAATTGATACGAGAAAAAACATTGTGGTCATTGATTTCCAATATTGTAGTTATTTATATACTACAGCCCCTCTTGACCTAAAATTATAACTGAATTACTGTGCAGCTATTAGATTTACATTAAAAAAAAGCAAATATGGTAAGTTTTGGTTGATGCGGTCAAAAGATTTTATTATACGACTCAGTCTGAAGTATGAAAACTACTGATATTTGTTTATGATTCAATATTTTGAATAAAGAGAGGACATGCTCATTGGTAGATCAAGAGGGGGGGGGGTTCAGGAGTTGGAACCCCCTTTTTTTTTGACGATCAATGCATTTGAATGGGAACATATAGTTGGACCCCCCCTTTTTAAAATGGCTGGATCTGCCCCTACATGCTGGCACTATCAATTGACGCGAACAAAATTGTTTTCCAATATTGCTGTAACTTGTATAGTACAGTCCCTCTTGACCTAAAATTAAACTGAAGTACCGTGTGCAACGCTATAGATTTGCAGAAAGAAAGAGCAAATAATGTCAGTTTAGATTGATATGGTCAAAGGATTTTTGTTAAACAGGTCCGTCTGAGGTATGAAAACTACTCGTAAACAGATATTACATTTGGTTAATGAGGTCAGATAATTTTGTTATGTGATAACGAGCCATCCTGACTCCCAGAATAACAAATGTAAAACAATTCAAATGAACCCCCCCCCCCCCCCCCTTTCCAAATAATACTAATTAACGGCCTAATTTATGTACAAAAAATAAAAGAAAAACAAATATTTTATGTTACACATCAACAAAAGAAAATCACTGAATTACGGGCTCCTGACTTGGAACAGGCACATACATGCAGAATATGGCGGGGTTAAACATGTTCTCTTGCCGATTATAAATCTGAAATAAAACCGGCAAAATAGCAAAACTCTATATAATATTAATCGCTATTTTGCCGAAGCCTTTATATTAAGACAAATATTTCTTAAAACTTATAAATCAATTCTAGCCGTAGAATTTACAAATCAATTTTAGCCGTAGAATTTATAAATTAATTCTGGCCGTAGAATTTATAAATCAATTCTAGCCGTAGAATTTGAAATCAATTCTAACCGTAAACTGTTCTAGAAATAGAACTGACCAAAGATTTGGTCAGTTCTAGCTAGAACTGTCTAAAACTGTTCTAGGGTAGAACTGTCAGGATCAGTTCTAGCTAGAACTGTCCAAATCAGTTCTAGGTAGAACTGACCAAATCAGTTCTAGCCAGAACAGTTCTAACCTAGAACTGACTAAAAGATGTCAGGCTGACAGTTCTACATACTGTTCTAGAACAGTTCTCCTGACAGATTCTGACAGAATTTATGAGAGGTTAGAACTGATCTCCACTGTACATACATGTACAACGTGTACTCGTCGCTACACTGGAGATTCATTCAATGGCTCTGTCATTTATTCATTACTTGCTTGGATTTGGCACTGTTATACTGAGAAAAACAATACCACTTAAACTGATTTGGCCCTTTCACGTGTGTGTTTCAATTAGGGGCGATTAAGGGCTTGACATATATATTATAATAGTTCTTGAGTTATCTGCTTATTATTAAAGAGCATATGTGTTTCTTGTGTCGTTGAGTTGTTGTCTGACATACTGCAGGTCTTAATTACTGCATAAAAGAAACTTGACAACAAACAAGCACCATAATGTATTACTGTAAATTTATATTTGAAAGAGTTTTGACTACAGATCGATGCAGGTCAGAAACTCTGTCTGTTATGTATAATTCAGATACACACAATATATAATGTATATGGTTCTCTACTGAACCCCTTGGAATCCATATAAAGGGTTAGTAAAATTCAAAGGGAGTCAGACCGCTTGAAAAATGTGAGACAATTCAAACAAAAACTAACTCATAATTATATACACAAAAAAACAATTTACAAAAAATCAAATATCAGTCGACAGACGTAACACAAACAAACCCATTGAATAACAGGCTCCTGACTTAGATCGGGCTATCGAACGTAAAGTACATGTATGTGACAGTGTTAAATATTGTGCGTGCGCTCAATCCTTAACTTGGAAGGTGATGAAACAGTACACGTTGTACAACATACTGTAACAAGAATGTCAATCTAATTAAAAACCGATCTCTCATTGCTCCCGTTTTCTGATATGTCGCACGCGACATATCAGAAAACGGGAGCAATGAGAGATCGGTTTTTAATTAGATTGCAAGAATGTGTCCCCAGTACACGAATGCCCCACTCGCACTATCATTTTCTATGTTCAGTTGGGGTAAAAACTCTAATTTGGCATTAAAATTAAAAAAGATCATATCAAAGGGAACATTTGTACTAAGTTTGAAGTCGATTGGACTTCAACGTCATCAAAAACTACTTTGACCAAAAAATTTAACCTGAAGCGGGACAGACGGACGGACGAACGAACGAACGAACGAACGGACGCACAGACCAGAAAACGTAATGCCCCTCTACTATCGTAGATGTTGCATAAAAATCAGTTGCAATTGAATTAACTCAAAATATCGGTACGAGAAACGAAATAAAACAACTTACATTTAAACAATTAATACAAAGCACCGAAATAAGAGTAATTGCAGTAGCAGAAAGCTTGTTCAAAGTCAGCAACTAACAATAAATCATGTACTCCCAGACGATCAGTTCGCAACTAACAGATGAAGTCATACATATAACAAGAATGTGTCCCAAGTACACGGATACCCCATTCGCACTATCATTTCTATGTTCATCGGACCGTCAAAATGGGATAAAATCTCTAATTTGGCATTAAGATTAGTGAGTTTAATTGTCTATTTGATATCTGTCGCCCCTTATCAGTGATTCAGTGTTCTAGAAACAAAAAAAAGCCTGTTTAGTATGATAGAACCATTTTAAAACTCTTCATAAGAATCGAATATGAAAAGTTTAAACTTTAAAATTAAGATCTTTTAACTTAGCTTTTAACAGAATGATTTTTTATGAAACCCATATGGGTACAAATCTTCACGCTCGTTTGAGATACTTTTGTCATATTTGCATTAACGATAAAATACTGTTGTCATGTCGTCATATCAGCAAATAAAAAACACAAAAACTTGTTTTTGCCATGACTCATACCATTTAGAAATGATCTTTGAAGATTTGGTAAAAAATTAAAACAACACGTTATAAACTGCATGCGTCCGAGGTGCTTTTCTGGATATACTGTTTTCAGGAACGCTCTAACCCGATTATTTGAATATTATAAAATGAAAAAGAAAAAAAGGGATTGAATAATGAAGTTATCAAAAATTAGCGCTACGCTATTGGCTGATAGGCTGTAGTGAACTGTTTGGCTGTTGGTTTTAAAATACAAACGGTTACATTGCAGAAGATATAATCTTAAAATCAATCTTCAAAGTTTGTACAATTAATGCTAACATTAACATTTTTAGGGCAAGGCCTTCTATAACCGACCATGCGAATATGGGTTTTCTGATCGCTGAAGGCCGTACGGTTACCAATAATTGCTAACATCCGCTTTATTTGAAATCTGATGAATTGTTGTCTCATTTGAATTCATGCCACATGTCTTTATTTCTGTAAGGATAACATACATTAGCACAAAGATAGTACTTAGATTATGACAGACTGTCAAATGATTTAATATAACGTCATAATATAATGCTATTAATAATATATCACTTTGTCACAAAGATAATCGCCCGTACTGAATATTATTCTTTTTCATTGCTAACTTCACTAAATATTATTGGGATCATACATTTTTCTCGTAAGCATGAACAAGCAATGCAAACAGCTAGAGAGTATGGCAGGTGTTGTAGAACAAAATGATTGTTGTTTAAAATCAACTTTTCTCATATGTCTGTTAGCCAAATTGTTTGGAGCTTTCATAAATTTCTAACAGTCAAATTTAATACAAGTTTGTAATTTTCAAGATTTATGTTAATGATTATTTCATCAATTTTTCGGAGGAATTAAGCGATTAATGCATGTGTCGCAAAATTTTGAAAATATATCAGTTATCTACGCTTGCTAGACTTGTCGACTTATTCAATAATTTTAAAACTATTTATTAAAATTCAGACTACAAATATCCATGACAATTCAACTTTACCACAAAAAAAGGTGTGTTTCTGCTAAGCATTTTAACAGTCATAGGTATTTCTAGTGAATACGTGTGCAACATAACACACACTTACATTATGTCTACCAATGTTTTGACCGTTTTGTAGTGTACTCAACACATTCATTATCCATACTAAATATACAATGCAACGATGAATTACAGTAAGTCTTTGGACGATGGTCCATGGACCCAAACCCTTTCAATGGTGTAAATGTAAGAAAATTTAGACTAGAGGAACACTTTTGGACTTTTTCATTCTAACAAAACTTGAAAATCAAATGTAGGTTACTTTCTTTTTTCTTTTTGTTGTTGTTGTTAACATGAATTGTTTATTACACGTGTAATATGAACAGGAGAGCCGTGGTGGTGTGGTTATCGGATCGGAGTGCTAACACAAAGGTTCCTGGTTGGAATAAAATTTCAGGGACTGCATTTTCGGATCTCCCTTGACATCGATACTGGTATGGTCTTGCGAAACGATGAAAGTCCGTCGGAAGGGGACACTAAATGGATGACTTCTTGCAAGAAAAAGACACCCTTATAGATTTCGAGCAGGCTATTGCCGCTACAAGGCAGCACTCGCAAGGTGGAAAGGGGTTAATATAAGTTGCAATATCTAGTTTTCCAATCCACTATAAATAAATATGATTAAACTAAGCTAAACTAGGAACAGCCTTGTTGATTTTGATTGCCTAATGTTATTCATTCATATGACTCATGAAAACATTTCTACAAGGAATATTATTTAAACTGATCTTAATGAACGTGTCTAGAAACACAACAATTTCGTGGATTGAATATTAATGCAACGAGAACCCCGACATATTATATTTATAAATTTGTTAATCATCTTACCTTTTTAATTATTGTCTTTCTTCTAGTCTCAAAACTGTTATTTCTTCGAGTTAAATTTTCAAAATAAGTTGGAGTTCGTGCGTTTCCTGCTCTTCGCTGAGACTTAGCCTAAGAATGTATAAAAGCAAATCTCATAAGTGAATATAATATTGATTTGTATGCCCTCAACTAGTGTTTCTATAATAACTTTTAACACTTCTGCTCGACGAAATAGAAGTCACTGTACCATTCATCATACAACGCCTGCTGTCATAGCTGCGGAACCGTAGCTCTTAGGTCCTTATGTTATTTGTTTTGACTTTTTGCGGACCATAGAGTTACGGATTTTTTCTTATTTAAAAACGTTGGGAATTACGACCCAGGTTCAGGTCGCACTTTTGTCCAAAAAAAACATTGTTTATAATCCATGCAAAGTTGTCAACTTCGTTTCGGGAGATATTTTTCTAGGATATGACGTACCTATTTATGTTTGAAAATTCATTTCCTTAACACTATTATCTAATTATTCCAATTTGTATACATTCTCCGTCTATTTTGTTCGGCCATATTGAATCTCGTCGTGACGTCACGAAAATTAAGAAAAGGGCCCTAATCTACTTCCGTTATTGATTCGAATTTGTGTTCTAGTTTTGTATATATTAGTTGCAATGATCATGGACATTGCTAACCATAAACCATTCAAACCCTATCAACTTATTCTAAAGATCAGAAAAAACGTAGTTAGTTTAAATTACTATTCGCCAAACTAGGTTAAGATGCTGTCGGAATATTTTCAAACGGAAATCTGTACAACAAATTTTTACCTGATTTAAAAAAAAAAAAGTTACACCCTTAATTTCATATACTTACACTTAGCCTATTGCATTCACAATTTCCAACAACGAATTGGTTTTAGAGGCCTTTCACCTCAAAGATGCGAAATCTAAACCTCCGAATTGCTCATCTATATCGTCGAAATACAGTTATAATCCACCAAGGAATTTTAAAACAGGCAACATTGGCATCGTAAGCAATGAAAGAATAAAGAAGTTGTCAGCTGAGGAAATAAGCTATATAATTTCCTCGCCCATTGACTGGAAAAAAAAACCACGGTTTACTGATGGATCTAGATGAATACTTAGCAATAAAATGGCTCGAACCAGATGAAACAGAAATCTGACTATTCGTTCATGCATTCAAGATCCCGAAGATTGTGGGTGCTTTATTCTCTTTTCGTGACAAATATATCATTGTTCCAGAAGAAAAGCCGCCAATAATACTATCTTCAAAGGAAAAAACGTTATTTGGAATGTCCCAATGGAATTAATAGCAAATCGGGTCATCCTTCATATTCTTTAACAATATTTACAAAGGATAAAATTAAAAAAACCAAAAATCACAAAACTCCATATGAAGAACGATAAGTATCTGGATCATCAAGATCGTCAAATAATAACCTTCCTAAAGTGCTGAATAATATTTTTTTTACAGTAAACGATGGCCATCAGAAATATAGAGATGGAATCTATTCATTCTATGGTGTCAATCAAAGTGGATTCTTAAAATGAGAAATATTTCTTGCTAAATCTAAAATCAAAACCCCTGCAATTTTGCAGCCACATTTTACCATCGATGTTTCTACGCTTTATCCTAATATATCTAATTTTCATTTCATTAAACATAGCTTTTTCTATAAAAATGGGATTGATAGATATACATTTCTAGTTTTTTGGTTATTATTTAACCTTTTTGTGATGATTCTAAAGGATTCTAACAGAAAATACAGTGAAGATGGTGTCATCCAAATGCTAGACTTTTTGATCGACAATACATTTGTTAAGTTTCGAGTATTGATATTTCAACTGGTAAATTTTCTGCAATCCTGTTGGCTGATTTCCTTTTAACCGTATAAGAAGCAGAATTCATTCAGAACCTTGCGAAATTCTTTAATTTTTCCATTCAAATTTATTGATGATTTTCTATCACTAAATGCGAAAAATTTCAGTCGGTACTTGCATCTCATGTATCACAGAGAACTTATAATTAAGGATATTACAAGTTGTCGTCTGTGTGTTTCGTTTGTGGTTTGAATTCTGTATGGCACACTCATTCATATAATTCATATTTTTAAAAATTATGATGATTTTATTAATTTTTAATATTTTAAAGAATATATTGTACATCTTCCTATATCTATTATATTGTAATCGATTAGACGAGGACACACATACCATAAATAAACGTTACTTACCTTTACTTTACTGGAATTGTCAACGTCTAGACTCCGCCATACTATAAGAACCAGTGCTATGATAATGAATATGATAATTTCTATCATAATAAATGTCTAGTTTACTCAGTGTGTCAATTTTGTGACAGAGACTTAAAAGTACAAATATATCTAATTATCTCATTTAATAGTGCAATCTTAGATAAAAATGTCCTTTGTCAGGTTTTGTTATTATCATTTGATTCATGAACTGTTATATCAGAAATGTAAATGATTTAAAATCGTAATAAAGGAATTATTTTCAAATTTGTTTTAGTCACTTAAACGACAAGACTTCCTTTAAGTTATCTGTTATAAAATCATGAAGTTCTACGTTTATTTTTCCTGGTAATATTTTCACTAAGTAGGAGTCAGTAAAATAAAGAAATGAAATAATCCATTTGTAAGGTCAATATGAAGGTATTAGATATCATGTATGAACTGAAAGCTGTGCTAAATATATAGGCAGATTTGCATACATCAATACATGTATATCAAGAAAATTGGCAAGAATTATTTTGACTGGACTGCAAGAGTTTTTGCATGGCGATAATGCGGACAGATACAACATTTCTGCGTCTTTTATTTCAAAGTCATTTACAAAAGGGTAATAGAGCTTTCTTTTCCTAAATGACCTTGGGTTTCATCCCTCTTTCAAAATAATTGTATTAGAAAAACAAATACGTCTTTTCTTCAAAATTACTCCATATAGATCTTTGGTACTAAAATGATTACAAAGGAATTCTTTTAAGGTAACCTCTTGATTTGCAATCTTTGACTTTGGCTGATTAGAAACATTAAAATACAGCTAAATTGCGTACCAGCATAACTCCTTTTGACATGATCAATTTTGCTATACAAAGGTTTTTTGTAACCCCAGGCCTTTGTGGTAAACAATTTAGCCCAATTGTTATTTTCTGTTGATTTCAAAACCAATGGCGTAATTTACAATGGGATCTACAATTAAAATAAAAAACCAAGTTTTAGTTGTTGCTCTTTGGACCGACATTTCATTGAATTTTGTATTTATGATTGAATTAGTTTGATGCGACTCACGCCAACATATGGTTCATGGTTTAATAGAATAAGGAAATTGTCGACATTATACCTCTTCGAATCTTAAAATGTAAACAATTTACAGGGAAACCTGCAACAGCGAAACGATTATCGCCGGAAAAAAGCTCACACTACCATGAAAAATGAACACCTCAAAAAAAAATAACATATTTACATAAGAACACAGATTTTGAGGATGCAAACAACATTCGAACCAACATAAAAGACTTGATTTGAGTTGCCACCAACCAACACGTATTTACTAGGAACACATTATCAAAACATTCTCATCAATGGAGGATATCAGATCTTAGACGAATAATTAATAAAAGACAGAAGACTTATACCCTGGCCAAAAGCAATGGTAAAGTACGAGACAAGAAATTTATTAAATTACAAAATAAACAGAGTTTAGATGTCGTAAGCAGCGACTTAGAGAAAACACCCTTAGAGATTCTGGTCATATGTGAAGAGCCGGAAACAAGATGCATCCCTTATTATGACCTTGATGGCTTCCTCCATACTGACACATATTCTAAGGCATCTATACTGAACCATTAATTCCAGTCAGTGTACATAAAAGAAGATACCAGTGCATTACCCGACCTATAGTACTAATTCACTTCCTATGACGGAGAATATCATCATTCATATAAAAGGCATACACAAACTCTGTAAAGGACTTCGAATTTCCAACTTGAACAGACGACAGCAGAATCAGTAGCTTCTTATCTTTCCCAGGTGTTTCAGCTATCCCAGGACAGTGTTAAGTCTTCAGATAAATGGTGTAAGGCGATCATCGTGTCAATCTACAAGAAAGAGAGAAATACCAACCCTCAATTTACAGGCCTGTCTTGTTGACATCTCAGTATATCCTGGAAACTGTTATGTATATATTAAACACAGCACAGTAATGGATCACTTTGATCGACACCACATTCTATGTGAGGAGAAACATGGAATCAGAAGTCGAAGATCCTGTGAGACCGAAAAAGTTGTAACGATGAACCAGATTGCAAATAAATGGAACAGCGGCAGCAGACAGACATCATTTGAATTCTACTAGATTTTTCAAAAGCCTCTGACAAGGTACCAAACAAACGCTTGCTCCTGAACATATCACATTATGGTGTGGAAGGAGCAATGTTGATCTGGATAAAAAAAAACTTTCTGAGTAGCAGCAGATTCCAGTCATTTGTCCCAGTAGGACATACATACTGTGGATTCATTATTATTCGTTGGATACCAATTTTCGTGGATTTCGTGGGTACAGACGAACCACGAAATTAAATGTTTAACGAATAGCAAGTTTTATATAAGCTTGTATGCAGACTTCGGCAAAACCACGAAAATAAATATCCACGAACTTGCAAATTTCCCATAATCCACGAAAATTGGTACCCACGAAAATAAATGAATCCACAGTACTCCTTTAGATGTTATATCTGGAGTTCTATAACAGTTTTATGCGCTATTCCTGACATTTTCCAACGAAATACCAGATTTTATAAGTGTCACACCCTGCAAATAACTGACACCTAAAATGATCACCAACTAGAAGTTGTTGATAGCGTGTATATGTTACAGTGAATTTGTATAATCAGTGATTATGTAGAATACCTGAAATTTTCAGGGATTATGTAGAATCACTGGCTAGTTTAGGGATTATATGTAATCACTAAAATTTTTAGGGATTATGTATAATCACTAGAAAAAACGCCAGGGATTCTACATAATAACTGAAATGAAGATAAAGTTTAATTTATAAAGAAAATGAATAAAAGTAAAATAATTTATTCTATAAAATCACATAAAAAACATCATTATAAAGAAACATAAATTGTAAAATGTTAAGCACAATATATCAAAATGATAACCCCATTTTTCGCTCACCTGACCTGAAAGGTAAAGTGAGCTTTTTCATCACTTGGCGTCTGGCGTCCTGCGTCTGTCGTCCGTAAACTTTTAAAAACATCTTCTCCTCTGAAACTAAATTTACCAAACTTGGCCACAATCATCATTGGGGTATCTAGTTAAAAAATGTGTCCGGTGACCCGGCCAACC
Source organism: Mytilus galloprovincialis (assembly GCF_965363235.1). Lineage (NCBI taxonomy): Eukaryota > Metazoa > Mollusca > Bivalvia > Mytilida > Mytilidae > Mytilus > Mytilus galloprovincialis. Next base: position 23,845,018 of record NC_134841.1, read on the forward strand.
AACCAAGATGGCCGCCACGGCTAAAAATAGAACATAGGGGTGTAAAATTGTTATTTAGGTCAAGATCTATCTGCCCTGAAATTTTCAGATGAATCGGACAACACGTTGTTAGATTTATACCCCTGAATTGGTAATTTTAAGGAAATTTTGCAGTTTTTTTTTTATTATCAAAGTAAGATCTACAAATAAGTCAACATGACCAAAATTGTCAGTTGACCCCTTTAGGAGTTATTGCCCTTTAAAGTCAATTTTTAACCATTTTTCTAAAATCTATGTATTCTTTTAAAAATCTTCTTCTCTGAAACTACCAGGCCAAATTTAACCAAACTTAGACACAATCATCAATGGGTTATCTAGTTTAAAAAATATTTGGCGTGACCTTGCCAACTAACCAAGAGGGCCTCCATGGCTAAAAATAGAACATAGGGGTAAAATGTAGATTTTGGCTTATAGCTCTGAAACCAAAGCATTAAGAGCAAATCTGACTGGGCTAAATTGTTTGTCAGGTCAAGATCTATCTGCTCTGAAATTTTCAGACAAACGGACAAACCGTTGTTGGGTTGCTGCCCCAGAATTAGTAATTTTAAGGAAATTTTGCAGTTTTTGGTTATTATCTTGTGTTACGGCCAGAAATCGCCTTTAAATTGTAGCCAACAAAAGACACAAATCAATAATAAAATTTAACAATATTTAATATACAAAAGTTTACAAAAGGTATTACACAAATATTACTGTTAACTTAACTGTCAAAATATGAGTCCAATCAGTTATCTTTATCTGTATCCGGAAATCTTTCGGAATCCAATTTGAATATTACGTTCACTACTAATGTCACAATCCAGTATGATGTTGTTTGTAGAATAAAAGTGTCAATCCAAATGCTGTGAATACTAATGTCTATCAATGTCTATGTCCAAGTTTTAATTATGAGAGTTTAACTTTAGTGTCTGTATATATATAGTGTTGTCAATGGAAAATTCTAGAACACTCTATAATGGAACATTGTGGAAAATCCTGGAAAGTTACAACGGAAGTTTCTGGAATAACGTAGAAGTTTAAATTACGCATCTTTTATAAGGATCATTCTAGAAAGTTCCAATCATTCTGTGATTGTTCCAGTGATTCCTAAACTGCACAATTATAAGATTATTTGGTAAACAACTATCAGGCCATACAACACAAATTAGGCCAACATAAATAAACATAATAATTACAATATCATAACACCTCCCCCTTAAAAGAAGTTTTAGTGTAACAAAAACTTATCATGAATAATATGAACAAAAATACATAATATATACAAAGTGATTTAATAAGCTCTAGATAAAGCATCAGCTATTACATTATCTTTACCCTTAATATGTTTTACAATTACATCATATTCCTGTAACAATAAACTCCACCTAGTCAACCTCTGATTCTTGTTTCTCATTTTATGCATGAAGGTGAGAGGATTATGATCAGTATAAACAAGAATAGGATATACAGTGGGATTCAAATATACATCAAAATGTTGAAGTGCTGACAACATTGCAAAACACTCTTTTTCAATAGTTGAATAATTTTTCTGATGTTTATCCAATTTCTTAGAAAAATATGATATAGGTTTTTCAACATTATCATCTGTCTCTTGATATAAAACAGCTCCTATTCCTACATCGCTTGCATCAACAGCAAGTTTAAATTGTTTTTCAAAATCTGGAGTTATCAGAACTGGACTATTAATTAAAAGTGATTTGCTATTTTCAAAAGCTTTTTGACAATTTTCACTCCAGATAAATTTAGAATCTTTTCGTAAAAGATGAGTCAATGGTTGAACAACAGTAGCAAAATTTGAACAGAATTTCCTGTAAAATCCTATCATGCCTAAATATCTCATAAGTTGTTTTCTATTTGTAGGAGGTGGAAATTTGGAAATAGCTTCCACTTTAGCCATAATAGGTTTTACTTGACCTTGGCCAACTGTATGCCCTAAATAATCAACAGTGGCCTGACAAAATTCACTTTTACCAAGATTAACAGTCAAATTTGAATGTGACAATCTATCAAAAGTATAATACAAATGTGTTAAATGCTGTTCCCAGCTATCACTACATACAATAAGATCATCAATATAAGCATAACAACAGTCTAAATCTTTTATAACATTATTGATCATTCTTTGAAATGTAGCTGGAGCACTTTTCATGCCAAATGGCATTACAGTATATTGAAATAAGCCATCTGGTGTAACAAAAGCTGATATTTCACGAGCTCTCTGTGTCAATGGAACTTGCCAATAACCTTTCAATAAATCAAATTTGCTAACAAATTTTGCTTGACCACTATTGTCAATACAATCGTCTATCCTTGGAATCGGATAGGAATCCGATTTTGAGACTGAATTTACTTTTCTGAAATCAGTCACGAAACGAAAAGTTTTATCTGGTTTTGGCACAAGGAGACAAGGAGAGCTCCATTCACTGTTACTCGGTTCAATAATATCATTGTCAAGCATATATTTAATTTCTTTTCTCATAACTTCAAGTTTGAGTGGATTGAGCCGATAAGGATGTTGCTTAATTGGAGAAGCATCTCCTACATCAACATCATGACAAACAGCAGTGGTTTTGTTTGGCACATCTGGAAAAAGATTTTTAAAAGAAAATACCAAAGTTTTTATTTCTTCTCTACGATCAAAAGACAGATGTACAAGTTTTGAATCTAAATTTGACAAAATTTCTGAATTTTTCAATCTAACTGTCTCTTCCATAGTTTTACAACTAAAAGTTGGTTCAATTACATCTGGTTTGTCATGATTGTTCTCAAATTTAACCATGCCTAAAGTGGCAACTGGTTTACTATCACATAGTACATTAGTACGCTCAAAATATGGTTTTAACATATTAATATGACACACTCTATTTTGTTTGCGCCGACCTGGAGTTTTTACAATATAATTCAAATCATTAATTTTACTCTCTATTGTATAAGGACCACAATATTTAGCCTGTAAAGGATGTCCAGGGACTGGCTGAAATACAAGTACCTTATCACCAGGCTCAAAAATTCTGTCCCTGGCATCTTTATCATACCATATTTTCATTTTGTTCTGTACATTTTTTAAGTTTTTCTGAGCAATTTGACAAGCAGTAAACAATTTTTCTTTAAATCTAGATACATAGTCTAAAAGATTCAAGTCAGTATGTTCAGTAAGCCACTTTTCCTTAATCAATTTTAATGGTCCCCTTACAGTATGACCAAATACCAACTCAAAGGGACTAAATCCAAGGGATTCTTGAACAGCCTCTCGAACCGCAAAAAGTAGAAAGTGAACTCCATCATCCCAGTCTCTGTCAAATTGAAGACAAAAAGTTCTAATCATGTTCTTCAATGTTTGATGAAAACGTTCTAAGGCACCTTGAGATTCTGGATGATAAGCACTTGATCTGTACTGAGCAATCCCTAACTGGTATACGACTTGCTGAAATAAACCTGACATGAAATTTGATCCCTGTTCGGACTGTATAGACTTAGGAAGTCCTACTAATGTGAAAAATTTGATCAAAGCTTTGACGATAGTAGGTGTCTTGATATTTCTGAGCGGAATAGCTTCAGGAAAGCGGGTAGATGTACACATGATCGTCAATAAATACGCATTTCCAGTCTTGGTCTTTGGTAAAGGTCCAACGCAGTCAATTAGAACTCTGCTGAAAGGTTCGTCAAAGGCTGGAATAGGCAGAAGAGGTGCTGGTGGTATTTTCTGGTTAGGCTTACCAACAACCTGGCATATATGGCATGATTTGCAGTATTCTGCAACATCGTTTCTAAGTCTGGGCCAGTAGAAATGTTGCAATATTTTTAGGCAAGTCTTCCTTATACCTAAGTGTCCAGCCAAGGGGGTGTCATGGGCAAGACCAATAATTTCTTGCCTATAAACTTTAGGCACCACCACTTGGTACACCACTCTCCATTCCTCCTCTGGGGTAGCATCAGGAGGCCTCCACTTCCTCATTAAAATGCCGTCCTGATGGTAAAAGCATTCGGCCACTTTGTCTGCTTCCTCCTGTGGTTGAGCCCTCTGGCTGAGCTGAAGAACCTCAGGGTCTTTATGTTGTTCTTCGAGTAAATTATTTCGGTCTAATGAATGGCTGTTTACATCTGGCCATGGCATAATAACATTTTTGTTAACACTAGGTGGTTTTATAATAGCCTTTTCTGAGTTACCAGGATCTTCAATATCAGCTATAAAAGTGTCAGAAAGGTCCATGTAATCAAACTTGTCTTCTTGCAAATTCTCATTTTGTTGTTTTCTAGCCATCGCCCTAGTAACAACACAAGCTGGATACAATTCAGCATCATCTTCAGGTGATTTAACATCCACCACCGGTTCACTGGTAACAATTGGTTCAGCAACCACTTTGTTCCTAGCTAGATCATTTCCTAGCAATAAGGTAACACCCTCAACAGGGAGATTAGGACGAACACCTACAACAACTGGTCCAGTTATCAAATCTGACTTCAGATAAATACGATGGAGAGGAACATCTATACAACCTAACTCTACACCTTGTAACAAAACGGAGGCACCAACAGAAGTCTTCTCGGACAAAGGCAACACACCTTCTAACAATAAAGACTGAGAAGCTCCAGTGTCCCGTAAAATCTTAATAGGCTGAAGAGTGGTATCATCAACAATAGAAACAAACCCATCAGACATAAAGGGTTTGTATTCCTCCATGTAATCACAAAAACTGGACTTAAAAGCCTGACTCGCAGGACATTCCAATGTACTGGTAATATAAGGTGTCGTACAAGCACTGGTCTTCGGCTTATTATCTCGTTCATTCTTCTTCTGGAGTCTAAAACAATCAGCCATCAGGTGACCAATCTTCTTACAATAAGCACAAGTCAGTGACTTCTTCTCAAAAGTATCAAATTTTGGACTAGACATATTATAACTGGACTGACTCTTATTCTGTGGAACAGGCTTACTATCAGTACGCTCAGTGCTTTGATTTTTGTAATTTCCACTGGAAGTATTAACATTTTGACCCTTGAAACTTCTTTTATGTGAAAGAGTATAATTATCTGAAATAACAGCTGCATCATGTATTGTCTCAACAGTTTTGTCGTCTAAATGTGTTTTTAAGTCTAAATGAACACATTGTTTGAACTCTTCTAATAACATCAATTGTCTTAGGTTATCAAAATTGTTATCTGTTTTCTTTGAAGTAAGCCATTTATTAAATAGATCTTCTTTTTCCCGAGCAAATTCCACATAGGTTTGCGAATCAAACTTTTTATAAGATCTAAATTTCTGTCTATATGCTTCTGGTACTAGCTCATAAGCTTTCAAAACTTCCCGTTTTACCATGTCATAATCAGAACTTTTTTCTGATGGAAGTGCGGAGTATATTTCAGCGGCCTTTCCTTCAAAAACACTTTGTAGCATTGTAGTCCAATATGGCTTTGGCCATTTCAAATTATTAGCAATTTTCTCAAACTGTGGAAAATATTTATCGACTGTTTTTTCACAAAATTTTGGAACCAAACGTATATTTTTTGCTGCATCAAAATAATCTGATTTCGACTGGACTTTAGTGTTGCTTTCTTCTTTGACCATTTCAATTTTCAGTTTTTCCATCTCTAGCCTTTCTCTCATTTCAAGTTCTTTTAATTTTAATTCATCTTCTTTTATTTTCTCCCTCTCCTTCATTTCCAGTTCTTTTAATTTAAATTCATCTTCTTTTTCTTTTCTGTCTATTTCCAACCTTTCCTTCATTTCCAGTTCTGCTTGTTTTAATTTAAATTCATGTTCTAATTCAAGCTGTTTTAATTTAAAGGCATCTACATTTTCGACCTTAAGTTCAAGAGCCTCTTCACCTAAAATTTCTGCGTCAACTAATTTGTCTATAACCAAATTTTTTATAATTTGTTTTCTCATAGATACTTTAAAATTTAACTGCAGATGTTTAGCAAGCAACACTAATTCGTCTTTCTTTAAATTATCAAAACTCTCCAGGTCTGGCGTTTTCAAAAATTTACCGGCATCAAATGCCATTTTGTAGAATTTTGTTGGCTAGTTATAATAAAAATATTGAAAAAAATTTTGAATAATATATTTTCAGTATCCCGGACGAGCCCCCAATTTCTGTTACGGCCAGAAATCGCCTTTAAATTGTAGCCAACAAAAGACACAAATCAATAATAAAATTTAACAATATTTAATATACAAAAGTTTACAAAAGGTATTACACAAATATTACTGTTAACTTAACTGTCAAAATATGAGTCCAATCAGTTATCTTTATCTGTATCCGGAAATCTTTCGGAATCCAATTTGAATATTACGTTCACTACTAATGTCACAATCCAGTATGATGTTGTTTGTAGAATAAAAGTGTCAATCCAAATGCTGTGAATACTAATGTCTATCAATGTCTATGTCCAAGTTTTAATTATGAGAGTTTAACTTTAGTGTCTGTATATATATAGTGTTGTCAATGGAAAATTCTAGAACACTCTATAATGGAACATTGTGGAAAATCCTGGAAAGTTACAACGGAAGTTTCTGGAATAACGTAGAAGTTTAAATTACGCATCTTTTATAAGGATCATTCTAGAAAGTTCCAATCATTCTGTGATTGTTCCAGTGATTCCTAAACTGCACAATTATAAGATTATTTGGTAAACAACTATCAGGCCATACAACACAAATTAGGCCAACATAAATAAACATAATAATTACAATATCATAACACTTGAATATTATTATAGATAGAGATAAACTGTAAACAGCAATAATGTTCAGCAAAGTAAGATCTACAAATAAGTCAAACATGACCAAAATTGTCAATTGACCCCTTTAGGAGTTATTGCCCTTTATATTCATTTTTTAACAATTTTCATAAATTTTTGTAAATTTTTGTAAATTTTTAGAAAATATTTTCCGCTGTAATTACTGGGCCAAGTTCATTATAGATAGAGATAATTGTAGCAACAAGAATGTTCAGTAAAGTTAGATCTACAAACACATCACGATCACCAAAACACAATTTTGTCATGAATTTATCTGTCTCTATTGTTTAATACGCACATAGACCAAGGTGAGCGACACAGGCTCTTGAGAGCCTCTAGATTTAAAATGTTAGGCACACTATATCAAAGTGTGAAACACAATATTTTAAAATAATATGCATCTATGGGTTTTCACACTTTTTTTAACAATTGCCATTATGTTTTTTGAGTTTCCCTTTCCTTTTTTACCCTGTGGAATTGCTATGAGAATATTACACCAAAGACAAGCCTCCTCTAAAATTTTGTTCTATTTGTCAATCCTAAGTTCTGTCTGTTTTTTTTTATACATTTAGATGCCCTATTTCTCACAGTTAAAATTTCTTGTTCATTTAAACAAAAATTAAAAACAAAATAGATGTTTCATAATCTTCTTCACCATTTGCTTTACATGTATCACAAATAACATGCTTTGTGGATTTACAAATAGAGCATGAATATGCATTTGACGCTGGCTTTTAATAAACAAACAATACATGTAAAGCTATCGCTATTATTAATTTCGAAGTCTATAATGTTGATATTATTAATTTTGAAGTCTTCAACTTTATCTCGAAACTCTGTGTTGGTTATATCTTTTAGATCATCCTCTGTGTTTAAAAGCAAAATTATTTCATCTTGCAAGGAATATGAAAGAAAAAAAATATAATTTGTCTGTATTAAATTTTTTTCATCAAACAAAGGATCATTAAATTATTCATAATCCCTGAAATCATATTAGGGAATTTGTAAAATAATTATTAAAATGTTCAGTGATTATGTAAAATCACTTTTAATTTTCAGGGATTATATATAATTACTAATGATTTAAGTGATTCTACATAATCCCTGATTATACAAATTCACTGTAACATATACAATAATTATTAACAAATCAAAATTTATTCAGCATCTCTAGGTTCGATACAACCCCTCCGTTGACAGTTCACTTGTATTTATTCCAATCATGTATTTTTTAAAGACCGATATACAATGTATGGACACATGCATACATAAACAACGTAAATTGTTGTTTAAAATACTAAGGCCGTGTTCACACCAAAAGCCATGTACAGTAAACATGTTTACAGTTAGTGTAATGCAATGTACTCTGGTTTCACATTAAATTTGTTCACATCTATAAACCTTGCTTAATTACCTGTACATAAGATTTGTTCACACTTGTAAACTACATGTGATTTAAATGTTCATTACATAGAACCGAATGCAAAATTTTCGGACAACTTTTCTAGCAGTAATAGAACGACCATTCGACTTCAAAAAGGGGGATGTTTTTTTCAAGAAAAATATTCTGATCCCCAATTTGATAAAAAAAAAAAAAATATTCTGGTCATGCATAGAATTGATAAAAAAAAAATATTCTGAATCCAGAGTTACCCCATAAATTACAGTCTTAAATATTGAAAAAAGTTATTTGACTGCTGGCATCTAAAAGTCTGAATAAAAACGTTCAAATCTGACTCAAAAAAAAAAATCCCCCCCCTTTTTCAAATTAACTGGTTGCTCCTTTATGAAAGCCATTTTGACGACTTGCAGTAGTTGAAGATACTAAAGATGTTTCGTTTATGCATTAAAAAGCGTAGGCTGCAGCAGTGTGCTTACAGACAAAGAAAAAGGTTTGAGATGTTAAGGATCACTACATGTATTTTTTTTTAATCTTTTCTGTTTCTTTCAAATGCTATGTCTTCTCCAAGGAGTATTTTAAAAAGGGAGATGTTGATGTTTTTCGTTTTGTTTTTTGTTTATTTCTAAGCTGATTTTAACGGATCTGAGATACTAGACAAACAATACAATTTACCTCACACTTATTTTAGTAATGCATTTAAGAGTGAATTGTTTTTTTTAAGTAAAGACCTTTTTAAATGAATTATTTGTTCGGCAATGATGATGCTTTGAGTCTTGATTAAGGGTTAATAAAGCTACCTAAAGTTTTTTTTATAACAAATAATTATATCAAGTTGAGACAAATATTTCTGTATAAAAGAACTTTATTAATAATTGTTATAAATATCAATTTTGTTAAAAAAATATTCCTTTCTTAAATAAACTTGGTAAAATTAAAGTTATAAATGCCTACACTTAACCTACACAAGGCCTACATTGACAATCGACTCCATGTAGACAAAACATGATTTAAACTACATGTAAACATTGAGTTTTATCAATGGGAACTTAATTGTGTTTAGTTTACGTGTGAGTTACACTTACACAACACCGAGTTTAGGCCAATGTGAACACGGCCTAAGTCTATCTTATCCGTAGTAGCCAAATCTAGGAGTCCTCGTCATTGAAACCATGAAACCACCCAATCTTGTTCACATAAACTGTTGTCCTTAGGGTATTTATTATAGATGTGTGTGACAGTGTTGTCCCCTAAATAACTAACACGGCCACTTTGGCTGAACAAAGAACAAGGTAATTAGTCTGATATCTTGAAAATCATTATCGTAATATTATATACAATATTAAAGCATATATAGCAAGACAGACTGAGAATTTTGAAAAAAGATTTTAAATTCTTTATTACTAGCAAATTTCTTTATGACTACACATGTATAAAAAGGTGAGCATTTTAAATCCTTATTCTAAAAAAGCATTGTAAGAATAAGAAAGATTTCAAGTTACTAACTAATCTGTTATCATATATTTAAATGACAGCAAACACATAGCAAACACTATCAGCCATACAACTTTTATATCATTTTAAAAACAAATCAACCATCTCGTGATTAGTCTCCTTATGGTCTACCATTTTAAATATATGGAAATGTGTGACCAAATATATCGTTTTTGCCTATCATCTTTGACAGTATAAGTAAACAATAAACAAAATATAATACAAATCAGACGATTTTTTGTGCAAAGAAATTCACTACGTTGTAGATTTAAGTTGATAAAACAAGGGAAAAAACCTAAAGATGGACGAAAGATACCAGAGGGTAATTTAAACTAATTCGTCAAAAATAAACAGACAACGCCATGTATAAAAAAAACTAAAAAAGATCAAACGTACATAAATCACAACAAAAACAACTAGAAGACAACTAGACACTGAGCAAAACGAACTTTTATTTCTTCAAATATCCTTTTAACAGTGACGTCGTCGTTGTATATATCTTATCTTATTATTGATTCAAGCTCTGCATGTTCATATTATTGATTGATTGATTGATTGTTAGTTAGTGTCACTTTAACACTATTATGCGATATCGTTCGTGACGGTAACGTTTTATTGATAGATGAAGCCGAAGTGTCAATCGAGAACCACTGACCATCGGTAGAAAGTTAAGACCGGAGGCAAGCGCACCTGTAACGTGCGAAAATCGAAATCACAACCTCAGTGTTGACAGGCTAGTGATAAAGTAAATTGACTACTTAGATTAATCTGCCACAGAGGCCCTCTGCTCATATAAAATAGACAGTACAGTACTTTTGTAGAGCTCTATGATAAGTGTAAATAATGAACTGTTTTATGGGAAAGGACCACCAGGCCATGACATTTGTATAGTTTTGTGCCTTTTATTACAAATAACATATTGCATATTTGGTACGAATGTCCTGGCCTTGATTTGCTGACTTCTTGATACATGTCTCATATTACCATTGTTCATTGAACATAACAGTTTAACGAACAGTTTCAATATATTTGAGGCCAATGAATATATTTCCCCTCTTCCCTTTCCATTAAAACCTGAAATTATAATTCTGAAACTATTTCAAACTTAACTTTCTCTTAAGGAATCTAATAGTGTTATAGAAATACGAATACATCTTAAGATAATAACTGAAGCTCGTTTTAAAGAATACATCTATAACCTATAAACTATTCTTTGTGTTCTGAACAGAGAAAGTGTTGAGGATAATCTTCCAATTCTAGACATGTCACATGTGCTGTGTACGTACAACATGTAAAATCTTCATATTGGTAGTCACAATTGACCCAGGGGCCTTTATCATCATCATTGTCATCTTCATACTCTCCACAAATATTACAAACACATTCGTCGCCCTCTGTTTCCATTTCATGTTCCGTTTGATCTCGGTTTCCACTATTTTTATGCTCTTTTAAAGTTTTCGGTATCTTTACAGGAGACAATGTGTTGTCTTCAGTATCCGAATCATCGTCAGATTCGGGTCTTCGTTTACCTCGTTTATTTTGTGAGCGTCTGTAGTCATCAGAAGGAGATATATCCTTTATTGCAAGAAAGGTATAAAATTGATTAAATTGATTAATTTGAATGTAACATTATACTTTCTTATGCATAAATAACACATTAAATGTAGGGAACAGTTTGTTCATGCAGATCAACTTGTGTTATGATATACATTCTACAATTATTCTATGATATTATTAATTTCAAAAAAGGTTTTGAATGTCACCCAAAGACGTTAACAAAGAAATCCCATTGAAGGGAAACATACAGTTTTTAGCTTAATTTTTGAAAGACCACGCTCGAATTCTTCCAACATCGCTATGCAACTAATGCTTCTGACGATATGCCATTAACACCAAATTCTAGAAAAACCAAAACAAATTCAGAATGTTTCATATGTTTTACGCAAATATGATAATTTTGACCTGTTTAGATAATGCAACATAAAAAATAATCCCCCCAAGTTTAATTATTTTATCGTTTCCATTTAACAATCAATTAACATATTTTTCAAAGGTATTCTTTAAAACATCATGGATAGCATAAAAGTTTCAGAAATGTTCGAAAAAGTTTAACTTACCATAGCCTCCTGTTTAAGGCTGTAATTCTACAAAAGTACATACACATATTTGTTATAATGATACAATAACACGAAAGAAGTAAAATGTATCATACATGCAAAACACCTTTTCCAAACCCAAAAGTTTGATTTAGCCATGAACATTAAACAGAAAGAAAGAAAACGACTATGACATCAAGTAAGCAACAAAAGCTGGAACATCGGCTTCTGGTTTCAAGAGACACATTCAGAATGTTTTTGAGCGCTAAATCCTCCTTTTTCCATTTCTAAGTAGCAACATTCCAGCACCTCATACGGGGTATATATCTCCCAATTGATACGATATTCCCGTGCTTGCATTTCCTATCATGGTTTTCTTGATAGAGGGTTACTACTCACAAGGAAGCTATTAAACCAAGAGTTCCAAATGGTGAAGTTGAAATCATCCCTTCGTAAATTTTACGGACGCCATCACGAGTTGGTTGACCGTGATGGAATATCGGATATGTTCCTCACGTCGTAACTACAATCCCCTTCCCTTTCATGAATGTGACCTACCGAATTAGACTATTTACCGGATTTGTTATCACATGAGCAACACGACGGATGCCACATGTGGAGCAGGATCTGCTTACCCTTCCGGAGCACCTGAAATCATCCCTAATTTTTGGTGGGGTTCTTGTTGTTTATTCTTTAGTTTTCTATGTTGTGTCATATGTACTATTGTTTGTCTGTTTGTCTTTTTCAATTTTAGCCATAACGTTGTCAGTTTATTTTAGATTTATGAGTTTGACTATCCCTTTTGTATCTTTCGTCCCTCTTTTAAAAGTATTTCGATTATGTGAACACCCTTCAAAGTTTAACAGACACCTTCACTAGTTTGTTGACCGTAAACTAAAATCTGTATTACAGATTAACAAGAATATGTTCAAATTGTCGTTACATGTATTGCACATCAGTCATCTTCTCTCCAATTGTGACAAACCAAAGACAACTGCTCACAGCTTTTGTATGTCAGACAAATGCAATGGAGTATGATGTAGCAGGATCTGCTTAATCTTCGGGAGCACCTGAAATCAAATCCTGTATTTTTTGAAGATCGTGTTGCTGTGAAGTGAAGTTTTCTTTTATTTATTTGCCGTCTGTTGTCTTTTACCGCGGAGTTCTCAGTTTATTTTGAAATACAATATTTGAAAGTCCCGTTCGTATTTTCCCAAAAGTCGGACAATTTTTATAAGAAATACACAACACTATTGTTAGATATTCAAAGTACACAGCAAGCTATGATACTGTTGATTTCAATAATGAATGAAAGATATAGCTATGATATAATAGTTATTTAAAAATTACCTTCTCAAACATGTTTCGAATTCTGTCTAGTATGAACAATTATTTTCTGCATATTACAATTACCTGAAAAGTCTCTGATTTGTATATGTGTGGTTTCTCGTCGTATCTCATTTCCAAGTATATATCACATCCAGTTGTTGTGTTGATTTCCTCTGCCTGTTAAAGAACATTATATTATTCGTATTATTGTTCATCGCGAATTATTTTACAATTAACTAATAATCGTATATTTAACCGTGTTTTTTACCAGTCGCTCGACTAAAGAAGTCAATTTCATAGATACATCAAATCTTTTTAAATTCAATAATTTTGTTTAAAAAAATCATTTACAATTATCCTATTTCCCTTAAATATTCACAAATTTTCATTCATTCAAATTTTTGTATCTGTATTTCTTTACTTTTTGCCAAATGTGTGATAGACATTGCGAATGGTTTTGTCAAAATTTCATTACACTGTTATACATGTACATGTATGTCATACTTCTAACAAGTTCTTTATTGTCAAACTTAACACTTGTCGCTATAATCCTAAATTTTTTAGCAGGAAAGTAAATAACTAACTATGCCAATCTTTTATGAGTAATCAAAATCTGTCATTATTACAGTATCTTCAAGTCAACAAAATTCTGACAATCATGGTAGGACACATTTCTAATGGTGTTTTTTTTTTGTTTGTTCGAATGAGTTTTGCATCACACGTTCATTCCAATGACTTTTTATCTTTTTATAGTCTTTTTATACCAACATTGAATATTTTGAATATGGACAATGAGGGTCAGTTGAAAACAAAACTTTACGACAAATGAAATGATGCCAGACTCGACACTGTGAACTTTCCACATGTAGCATTTCTATATGATACGATATTCCAATGCTTGTATTACCTATCATGATTTCCTTGATAGATGGTTGGTGCTCACAATCAAACTATTAAACTAAAAGTTCGATTAGGTGGTGATGTTGGAGTCAGTCCTTTGTAAGTTTTACGAACGCCATCACATGTTGATTGACCGTTATGAATATCCGTTTCAGAGATGATTACGGATATGTTTCTAATGTCGTGACTACAATGCAATACCTTTATTGCGAATGTGACCTACCCCATTAGACTTATTAAAGGGTTTATATAAATAACATGAGCAAAACGACGGGTGCCATATGAAGAGCAGGATCTTATTACTCTTCCGGAGCACACGAGATCACCCCTCTCCCAGTTTTTGGTGGGGATCGTGTCGCTTAGTCTTAAGTTTTACTATATTGTGTCTTGCGTCTTATTATTTGTCTTTTTTCTTCTTTTTTTTTAGCCATGGTGTTGTCTATTTGTCTTCGATTTATGAGTTTAAATGTCCTTCTGGAATCTTTCGCCCCTCTTTTTTTAACGTATAATATATCACATTCACGCATTTAATGGAGGATTTATTTTAAATAGGCAACATAATTTAATGATTTCTCTTTGACGCTCACATTGATAATGATAATAGTTGATTGGTTCGATTGGTTAATTACATCTTTCATGATGAGTGAATATATTGGTTGATATCAACTCGAGTTTAATTTCATATACCTTTATATCTTTTTTCTCGTAACCAAAGTGTATTTTTGATTTAAAAATAAAGGCTCGTCAGTCGTGTATTATTACTAACAAGAGTGATGTCAAGCGATATCAAGTTCTCGGAAGTGTTAAAACCTATTTATTATTTGGTGAATATAGTTATCAAAGGTACCAGGATTATAATTTAGTACGCCAGACGCGCGTTTCGTCTACATAAGACTCATCAGTGACGCTCATATCAAAATATTTAAACAGCCAAACTAGTACAAAGTTGAAGAGCATGAACACTGTCATTGTGTTAACATGGTTAGGGTTTAATAATTTCGCGAATCGTTGATAGATCTTGTCTTTTGCACACCCCAGTTTGACGTCATATTTCATTTTTTCGGAACCAACTTTAACATCAGACATTTTGTAGGCTTTTTATACGCTTCACAAAATTGTCAGAATATAATAAAATATGTTAAAAAGAAGATTGTCAGGTGAAAAGAGTTTAGTATATAATAATTGAAGACATCACATATGTCCGTTGCCGTGGATGATATGTACACCGTCTCAACCAAATTGAACATGTTGAATGACCTAACGAATGGTCAATGGAAATATCGTCATATCGTCTTACGATGCTTGATAAGCCAATCAAATGAATGCAAATTTTCGTTTCACTTTATGGATCACTTTCGTGCAGTGAATAAGAATAATTCATATGCCTCTGTCGTACCGTACCAATAAAACGTAAAGAATAATTACATGTTATTATCTTTTAATTTTATTCAAAATGCTTATGTACATGCATATACACGTAAATAAGTGTGTTACGGAACAAATGTACTGAATGAAGTTTTTCATACAATGCAACTTCCGGGTAAAATATTTGTTTTAATTTCTCACCTTTTTTAGAAGTGTTTCTTTTCTAGAAACAAAACATCGAAGTCGGTCAGTATCATACATAACATACTTTATAGTTCGTGGTTTACGTGGAACTGACACGTTTCTTTTAATGCCGTCTGCAGTTTTGGATGAAATTAAGTATAAGTTGTTGTTGACCACACGCTGGTCTAAATAATTATGCTGATATAAATGAGTGGCTCTGTTCGGAGGCTGTAATAATTTTTCGTCATCATCCTTAGTTTGTTAGTTTCGAGTTTGTGTTATCTTTATAACCCTATAAAACATTTATTGATCTTTACTACCATTATAAGATAAGACCATGCATTTGCCGTGCTTTATGAGTATATGTGAATGTATTAATACTACATAAACTATATTGTTGCATAGAAAATACCATGACCGCATTCATTAACCATTATTTATCAAAACAATGTAACTTTTCTTTCATTATGGAATATCAAAATTATTATAGCGAAATGCAATAACATGTATTTCTACATAATCATATATTTGATTGAACAATGGATTTGCCAAAATGGTTTACGGACAAGACTGTCTATAGGAATATATCGACAGAAATTATCGTGCAAGAATATCTAACGGTGGTCAAGCATTGTAATTGGATCTGGTACCGAACCGTAAATGTAATTAATTGGAATACTACAGTAACTTCAAAATCTGTTGAATTTGCCAACCAGCGGAACAAATCCGAAAAGGTTGTTTCTGTGAATAATACTGTGCAATAAGATTGATAAAATATGCAGTTCTTGATGAGAAGACATAAAAAAGCGCGACACAAGTCTATGGGGTTCATTTAAAAAAAAGAACAAGTTTTGAACCTATAATGAACACATTCTAATATATATTGATATATTTGAAACTGAATCTTTAGCGTATCAGATGATACAGAAAAATAAAAGGGCTTATACGAACACTTAATTTTGCTGATTTCTCATTAGAATTGATCGTGAAAGGATGTTGTATTTTACCTGTAACACTAATGAACATTTGTGCTTCAAACTGTGATATATTGTACACCTGACCAAATTTACAAAGGATTTGCGCTTTTTACCTCTAAAAGTTGTATACCTGCGCTGACAAAAACTAAAAAGGTACGTATCTCCCGATCGATTGTGCATGATGCCCAGCTTGAACTGTAATTTAGTTAATTATGGACTATTCTCAATCTTACATCTGTCACAAGAAATCAAACTTGATGACGGCTGAAAATATGACTGCTATAAGGAACCTGGTCGGTATGGTTTTATAAGATAAGCAGTTCCAATATGGTATCGCGCGATTATAGCCCCATTCACCCACAGAAGGGAACTGGAATGAATCCTTCAAATCCAATATTTGCTATACCATTTAAAGATATAAATTATCATCAATTAAATAATGAGTAGAACGTTTTCGTAGCATCATATCTTTCACGATTCTTTTCGTGATGTTCAAAACGCGTTACGTGATCTTTCACGATCTATAAATCATGCCTTTGTTTGGTAAATATTTCAATACATTGCAAAACTTCTGATTAGGCTAACACAACATAACTGTAATAAACATTTGAACCAATAGAATGAAATGAGATTTTTTAAATAAAAGTTGTTTAGTCATTCGAATTATGAAAAAAACAAATTTTGTTTTTTAACGTATTTAATGTCATTAACATGTCAAAGAGCAATCTGCGTTTTGTTATTTTGTAAGAACAGTTTACTTTCAAACATTTTGTTTCTCAGATGCTGATTATTATTCTGAACCATTTAAACAAATAGTTTTATTTTTTGGTAATTTTTTCCGTATAATACATTAAATTGGATATGAAGTAATTGACCTTGCATATGTCTTTTCGATAAGATTGAATTTAAGATCCTGTACCAGTCGTGATACTTGACCACCGTTAGGTATTCTTTCTTTCTCAAAATACCGAATGACACTATCTCGATATACCGATTGACACAAATTAGTACTGTGTAGGAAGTTAATAAAATATCATTTTGAGAATCAGCTGTACATAAAATGGGCCTTATTTCCTATACATATCGGGTTTAACTTGTGTAAACTTATATATTTTTTTTTTATCTTACTCTATTCAATGTCTTTCTTTCCAGTGCATCAGTGGAAATCGGATTGTCATCTTCAGTAGACGTTACCTAAAACAACAAGGTAAATATACAATTCATCCAAATGTTAAGACAATTACCTTGGGTAATACATTATTTTTCATGAGTGTGATTCTACCGGTATTAACTTTTTCATATCGATTTCATAAATTACACTTTATCGTTTAACTAATAAAACCACATCTACTAACAATAGACACTCTATATGCTGGGGTTGACAAAATTCTTACAATCTTACATATAATAAGTATAAAGGCTCCCTTTATAGACATCTAAAATAATTAGATTTTTTATACTGCCGTTTTCAGCAAGAACACCAAGCGAGCCTGTTGTTGGAAGTCATCTGTTGGTGTTTTTTTATAAGTGTTTCTCTTTTCTTGTTTTTATATAGACTAGAACACACCCGCGAAATCGTGGGCATATACATCTTGTAAACTGTTGTAGAAGGAATTTTTGGAAAATATATTATGTCTGGAGAATTTCATACAAGGTATCAAAAGCCCTCTCCCTTTTTTCCAAAGACCGTTATTTGTTTCCTGTCTGTTAAATGCAATTATTTTTGTGTTTTGGCCTTATACTACAATTATTTTTCCCCTATGCGTTTTTTGGTAAAAGTCAATGAAATTAAACTGAAAATTTGCACCGCTTCAAGCATGAAATAAAATAAACTGCTTATAGACCATTATTAATCTAATAAAATATGCTTCTAGGACAATCCAGCAGTGCTTTTCCTTTTGAGAGCCCAATTAACATGCCACTGGTAGGATTTGAATCTTGTATAAATGACTAACTAAGGCTAATTTGAGTGGTGGTCGGAGGGGTCCTGATCCCTAAATCGCGGGCTTAAAAACATGAAATCCCGAGTGCGTATTTTAACGAAACTCATACTATCCCGACATCCCGAAGTTCGTAAAAAATATTCCCGGATCCCGTAAGGATCAATCCCGAAATCCCGAGCTTAAAAAACATCCGATCCAAACGTCCCGAAAAAGGACTGCCTCCCTCTAATCTCTACCGTTCTTTCATTTTGGCCAAATATCTACTTTCACTTTCAACAATAAATTTGTATGCCCCATTTATGGGCGTTATGTTTTCTAGTCTGTTCATTCGTTCGTCCGTCTGTCCCGCTTCAGGTTTAAGTTTTTGTCGAGGTAGTTTTTGATGAAGTTTAAGTCCAACAACTTATTTAATATGTTTCCTATAATATGATCTTTCTAATCTTAATGCCAAATTAGAGATTTTACACTATTTCACGGTTCACTGAACATATAAAATGAAAGTGCCGATGTGGCATCCGTATATCTTTGTTTCCACATGTTTTACTTATATTTTTTATTTGTACCTATAATGAACACATTCTAATATATATTGATATATTTGAAATTGAATCTTAAGCGTATCAGATGATACAGAAAAATAAAAGAGTTTGTACAAACACTTAATTTTGCTGATTTCTCATTATAATTGATCGTGAAAGAACGGGCAACACATTATCTGGATCGTGAATGACAAAGCTTGAACAGACTAACGCAGGATGTTGTATTTTACCTGTAACACTAATGAACATTTGTGCTTCAAACTGTGATATATTGTACACCTGACCAAATTTACAAGGGATTTGCGCTTTTTACCTCTAATAAATGTTTACCTGCGCTGACATAAACTAAAAAGGTACGTATCTCGCGATCGATTGTGCATGATGTCCAGCTTGAACTGTAATTTAGTTAATTATGGTCTATTCTCAATCTTACATCTGTCACAAGAAATCAAAATTAATGAAGGCTGAAAATATGACTGCTATAAGGAACCTGGTCGGTATGGTTTTATAAGATAAGCAGTTCCAATGGTCGATTATAGCCCCATTCACCCACAAAAGGGAACCGGAATGAATCCTGCAAAATTCAATATTTGCTATACCATTTAAAAATGGTAATTATCATATAATTAAATAATGAGTAGAACGTTTCCGTAGCATCATATCTTTCACGATCCTTTTCGTGATGTTCAAAACGCGTTACGTGATCTTTCACGATCTAGAAATCATGCTTTTGTTTGGTAAATATTTCAACACATTGCAAAACTTCTGATTATGCTTACACAACATAACTGTAATAAACATTTGAACCAATAGAATGAAATGAGATTTTTTAAATCAAAGTTTGTTTAGTCATTCGAATTATGAAAAAGCAAATTTAGATTTTTTTACGCATTTAATGTCATTGACATGTCAAAGAGCAATCTGCATTTTGTTATTTTGTAAGAACAGTTTACTTTTAAACCTTTTTTTTTCTCAGATGCTGATTATTATTCTGAACCATTTAAACAAATTTTTATTTTTTGGTAATTTTTTCCGTATAATACATTAAATTGGATATGAAGTAATTGACCTTGCATATGTCTTTTCGATAAGATTGAATTTACGATCCTGTATCAGAGCTCTTACGACCGAGTCGTAATATTTGACCACCGTTAGGCATTCTTTCTTTCTCGATATACCGAATGACACTTTCCCAATATACCGATTGACACAAATTAGTACTGTGTACGAAGTTAATAAAATATCATTTTGAGAATCAGCTGTACATAAAATGGGCCTTATTTCCTATACATATCGGGTTTAACTTGTGTAAACTTATATATTTTTTTTTCTTACTCTATTCAATGTCTTTCTTTCCAGTGCATCAGTGGTAATTGGATTGTCATATTCAGTAGACGTTACCTAAAACAACAAGGTAAATATACAATTCATCCAAATGTTAAGACAATTAACTTGGGTAATACATTATTTTTCATGAGTATGATTCTACCGGTATTAACTTTTTCATATCGATTTCATAAATTACACTTTATCGTTTAACTTATCAAACCACATCTACTAACAATAGACACTCTATATGCTGGGGTTGACAAAATTCTTACAATCATACATATAATAAGTATAAAGGCTTCCTTTATAGACATCTAAAATAATTAGATTTTTTATACTGCCGTTTTCAGCAAGAACGCCAAGCGAGCCTGTTGTTGGATGTCATCTGTTGGTGTTTGTTATAAGTGTTTCTCTTTTCTCGTTTTTAAATAGACTAGAACACACCCGCGAAATCGTGGGCATATACATCTTGTAAACTGTTGTAGACGGAATTTTTGTAAAATATATTATGTCTGGAGAATTCATTTAAGGTATCAAAAGCCTTCTCCCTTTTTCCAAAGTCCGTTATTTGTTTCCTTTCTGTTATTAAATTCAATTACTTTCGTGTTTCTGACCTTATACTACAATTATTTTTCCCCTATGCGTTTTTTGGTAAAAGTCAAATTAAATTGAAATTTTGCACCGCTTCAAACATGAAATAAATAAAACTGCTTATAGACCATTATTATTCTCCGGGTTTAAAAACATAAAATCCCGAGGTGCGTATTTAAATGAAATTCATACTATCCCGACATCCTGAAGTTCGAAAAAAAATTCCCGGATCCCGTAAGGATCAATCCCGATATCCCGAGCTTAAAAACACCCGATCCCAACGTCCCGAAAAGGACTGCCTCCCTCTAATCTCTACCGTTCTTTCATTTTGGCCAAATATCAACGTTCACTTTCAACAATAAATTTGTATGCCCCTTTTATAGGCATTATGTTTTCTAGTCTGTTCGTTCGTTCGTCCGTCAGTCCCGCTTCAGGTTAAAGTTTTTGTCGAGTTTTTGTCGAGGTAGTTTTTGATGAAGTTGAAGTCCAACAATTTATCTAATATGTTTCCTATGATATGATCTTTCTAATCTTAATGCCAAATTAGAGATTTTACACCATTTCACGGTCCACTGAACATAGAAAATGATAGTGCCGATGTGGCATCCGTATATCTTTGTTTCCACATGTTTTACTACTATTTCAATATATATGCAACTGGTATTACCCCTTAAATAGTAAATATTTCAAAGAAAACAGTAGATAAATTACAGATAGTCTCTATATATTATAGTAGTATATAATCGTAGTTTACATGTGGATAAACGCGAAAACAAATTGTCTTCAAGAAGGTATAATAGTTGTGGTTGTTGCAATCTAAAAACCATGATATGGAGAACATATGGAGAAAGCTCTGATTGGCTTATTTATTTTTTTCATCTTTGTAATCTGTCATACCATTGGTTGTTCTTGTGCATGTTTAAAACCGGAAATCTTATCTATGACTAAAAGTCAGTCTGATGACGGAAACAATATCCGGACACCTATTTTGTCGTTTTTCTCCCAAAAAATAACTCAATCTGAATAATCATAAGAATGGATGACAAATGCGACTATGCATGTTACCTATAAAACACAGAAGCATGATGATTAATTTATTGTGGAAGGAAGAAAAGCGACACACAAAATGAGGTCTTTTTGTTTAATAGATATAGGAAGATGTGGTGTGAGTGCCAATGAGACAACTCTCCATCCAAATAACAATTTAAAAAAAGTAAACCATTATAGGTCAATGTATAGATTATTTCTTTGGTTTTCCTGTTTAAATTGTTTTACATTGGTCATTTTGAGACCCTTTGTATCTTGCTGTTCGATGTGAGGATACCATATTTTGACCTATTATTAATTATTTTTTTTATACACTGTGACTTGATTTAAGAGGTGTCTCAGTGGCACCATATCTTCTATTGTATTTGTTCAAATTCATGACAGAAGGTCTTGATTGAATAAAGCTTTCCAATAGTAAACCTTCTGTTTTTATTTAGCGAAATATACACAGTGCCTGCATAAAGATCATATATCTTAAAGTTCAAACGATGTTCCGAAGCTTTCGTTTAATTACTTGTTTTAGCCGTGTTGCTAATAAGAAATGTTAACCTTTCAATCTAACCATGGGTTTTTAATATTAAAGTTCAAGTATACATTTTTAAGTTCAACGTACGCCACATTGAATTGCATGACATTTGGTACGTTGCGAAGAATATGTGTCACCGTTAAATGGCTACGAAGTTGGTCAAATAATAGTAGCCACAATTCCACCCTCCTTTCATGATCTTTGAAAACACGACTTATATTTCTGCAAAATCTAATTTATCTTCTTTAAAAGAGAGGGGCGAATGATACAAGAGGGACAGTCCAACTCATCAATCGAAAATAAACTGACAACGCCATAGCGAAAAAATGAAAAAGAAAAACAGGCAAACAATAGTATACATGACACAACTTAGAAAACTTAAGAATAAGCAAGGTTAACTATCACTATGATTTTACCAATATTTCATATTTATAGATAATATATTTAACGCTAAAATCAAACAGACGAGGACACAAAAACTAAGTTCAACTTACCTTGACTTTACTGTAATTGTCAACATGTAGACTCCGAAACAACCCTATAACAATCAGTGCTATGATAATGAATATGATAATTTCCATCAAAATAAATGTCTTGTTTACTCAGTTTTTTAATTTTTGTGTCGGAGACTATAGAATAGAATATCTAATCATCTTATGTAATCGGATATATGCAATCGTAGATAACAATATACTTTATCAAGGTATGACATTGACGTTCATTCATCCATTAACTAATGTTATGTAATATCAGGTTACAAGGAAGTAAATACAGTTCTGTGCGCCACCTGGTTTTTACATCCATCATAAAGCCAAGAAGTAAATATATTTTTTTTTATGAATATGTATGATATTTAAATAAATGACTTTGGGCGGCAAAAGCATATTTTCTTGGTACGCTATTTCCTCCTGGTGTCTTTCATATAGGTCGACTAATATTGCCCGCCTTTCTGAACGTGAAACACAGGCATCGATTGTTTTCTTATAATTTGTAACATATTTGTTATTTTCTGAACTTCTTTTACAGCTTGGTGAACTTTACTGTTATGAAACAGCCAAATTTGTCACATAGGGTAAATATTGAGTTAGCCGTCCCTACATTGACAGAGTGTGCTGCAGAATGTGGTCTTCCTTGAAAAGGAGACATTTTTAGGTATAGAAGTTCGTAAAGTGCGATTGAAGGCTTCAACTTTCTGCGTGTTGGAATTTAGTTTAGTTTTTTCCATCATTTCCACATTCTTTAGTTCACACATTCACGCAGAATCTCTGATGATTTTTTTGTATACTTGATTCCGAATTTTTTCCCCAGTAAAACTCTCTTTCCTAACCAGTTCTTAATTTTTTAAACCTTTGCAAAGTAAAGGGTGATTAGTACATTTCAGGTGCAAGTCCTGATAGCAATCAACAATTGCATCGGCCGCAAATGTTAATTTATTTCTTATCAGGTGTATATCATTCCCATATTTGTCAAAAGCTTTACATATTTCACCTTGACACCTTTCAGATAGATCGATTGCAAGTTTGTTTTGAATCTGAGTCCTTAACAATATTCCGTTTCAAGATCTCACATAACCTGATATTTTTCTTTATGAAAAGCCGGTGATTTTTTGAAATGTACCGTGTATCAAGCTGGTGCGTTGGTTTAGTTTTTGTAACGTCTTCATCATGTAAAGCAGTTGCTGCCTGATATGCGCCACTGTCTGGATCGGTTGTGTGATACTCGACTTCCATGTCATTCGACTCCTTCAGCTCTTGAAGTAACTCTTTGGCCCATGTTTTTTCATCCCCAATACTTTTTTCAAATGGGATTGTGGCAGAACAGTCCTTACCTAAACATTGGTGCTCATCTGGTGATTTGAGATGTTTACCTTTTGAGCTATGTTTATTGAGCACAACTAATTCAATAATGTCATGCTGCTGTGTGACATTTTCTGCCAAGCTGTATATAACTTGAGTGGCAGGTTGAAAATGTGTTTTTCCCACTCCGGAGTTCAAATTGTTGTTGTACATCCCATCGGATTGTGCATTTATGACGTTTGGATTTGACTTCCCATTCTGTTGTTGCATATCTTTAATTCTTTAGCGCCTCATTTTCATATCATTCTAATTTATTTCTTCTATTTCAGGGAGTATTTTATTACACGCATCCTGGATACCTCGAGCTGATGGTGGTGGCAGATTTGTACTTAAGCAGAGTCGGATGTAACCTGCTGCAGCCATTGGTGTTGTACTCAGCCAAACAGCAAGTCCAATGTTAACTTCGGCTGGTCTCCTGTCTGGTCTGTTTGTAGCAATTTCTTCGTATAATGAAAAATGTTTTGAATGATATGTGCAATGTGTACATTTCATTTGTTCTCTACAGCCTAATCCTCTTATTTTTTTCTTTTTTCATATCCAAGTGGAGAAATCCATTACACACTGGGGATATACTGGTGTAACGTGTAACCGGGCGGGGACGTTTAGATATTTTTATCCTCGGGTTCGTACCAGTTTCCTGGGATTTGAAAAGCAATTCAAAAGTTCAAAAGTGAATGAAAAGTTTACACTATCACTATCAAATATGAAACAAATACTATACTACATAAAACGAATTTCAACACCTATCAACCTAACCCGAACCTGTTGAATTAAAACTGTTTAAAACCCTTTCAGTCCAAAACTGTTTAAAACCAACTGTTTGAAACTATAGTCTGGAACCTAAATGTATAGAACTGGTTTGAAACCTAAATGTATAAAACTGGTCTGGAACCTAAATGTTTGGAACCTGTCTGGAACCTAAATGATTGAAACTGGTCAGACGGTTTGGAACTATTGTCTGAAACCTAAATGTTTGGAACCTGTCTGGAACCTAAATGTTTGAAACGGGTCAGACGGTTTGGAACTATTGTCTGAAACCTAATGTTTGGAACCTGTCTGGAACCTAAATATTTGGAACCTGTCTGGAACCTAAATGTTTAAAAACGGGACTAAACCTTAATAAAACGAATGTATGGAAACTATTCAAACTGTTGTAAACTTTGTACGTATGAAACTTTATTGAAATATGTTTATAAAACTGTTGGAACAGGGTAGCACTAAGGTATGGTTTAACAGCAAACACTCACTGCAATAGTGAGAGATGTGGAACGCAAAACCTTAGCACTAACCCTGTTTATACAACTTCTACCGATTCGAAACTATTTATATCTTCTCAACAGGTTTCAAACACTCCACTTTGTTTGAATACTCCTGCTACTCGTCTTTAAATATTAACGGTCCTACCTTTTTAATCTTGTTCTTCCGACGTCTCCGATAAGAATGACAATTTACACTGGATAGCTAACCACTATTTATACTTCTAACGCGGACCTCGAAGAGAGCACCCTAGTAACAACTGTACAGGTAAGCGTCTGATAGCAAGCAAGGATAAAGGGATGATTTTAGATACAGTTTTCAACGATGAACGGATGATATGGGAAACTAATAGAGATATCGGAAAATATATAACTGTAGAACTATTATAACCTTCTTAAACTGCAAATTCGTAACACTACCCACGCCTCCGATTTCATGCGTCCTCGCATGAGTTTTACAATTTTATACTGACTTAATACAAAACACAATCAAAACTGTTCTCGTTAAAACTAGCTGACACCATACCAAGGTTCTACTTTAAACCTCAATGTATCCACTCATTCCGCAGAATATCTCTCCCAGCAACTGTTTGTACACCGAGGGTTATACCATGATAACCAACTAATGGCTTTCCTACAACAATCTGTTGACAAACGTCAGACCTAGGGGTACCTTAGCCTACTCACAGTTCCGGGGTTCCTGTCAGCCTCTTTCGACTTGCATGTTCTTTCTGTTTTGTTTGTTAACTTTCTATTTTGAAAATATCCTACTTCAATTCACATTTGTACAAGCAACTGAATACTGAACTTAGATTAAACTTTGACCACATAAAACCATTTCAAATATTCTAGTTTGAATACCACTTCAAAAGTTGTGTTGCCAAAAACCGGTTTTTTGCCTCACAACAGGCCACTTATGGACCACTCAATAAGAGTTGTTGTAAAGGGTTCTTTAACGTGCACAAGACGTGATACTTCCTGAACACGGGACCTCGGATTTAACGTCCCCATCCGACGGACGGACATATACATTTATAAACAACAGCAATAAAAAAAACATGTTTTATGATACAGTTTTAATATATATGATGCTTCCTGCATCAATAAACAGATATCAATTTCTCAAACCATCCAAACTGTCTCATGCTCCTCAACCTTTTCTATCTGGTGACCGTTCTCAACATATTTTGTTACAATCTTCACCATTTTCCTTTCTTTGGCTACATTTGTTTGTGTGGCCTGTTCTTTTGTAACACACTTCTGTGTTTTCTGATGTGTCATTTCTCCACTCGCTTCTTTATCAACATTGTCTACACGTATGCAGAACTGAGACTTTCTTTTTGCTGGTGCCGAGACTGGTAATGGGGCACACCTTTTCCTTACTGTAGGGTCACTCTGTTGATCCTCTTGTGTATGAACCTTCTTTTCTTCTTTCTTTTGTGATGTGTCTTCTTCATAAATATCTTTAACTGATCTGTCTGTAACTTCACCAATATAGCCTGCTTTTCGTTCAGAATCCTGCTCATCGCTATCTGAATCATCTGAAGTATCTAATACTGCACTGCTACTGTTATCTGAAATATCATCTATCAGGTTCCCTGGATAATACTGATCCAGATCATCTTGTGAAACATTAGCTTTCTTTTCTATAACTTTGTAACTCCTTTTCCCAGTCTCTACACCGTGAATGTTTTTCATGTGCCTTTTCATATATTCATGCCTTTTAAAGATGGTTCCACAATCTTCACATCTTATTTCCGATTTTTCTTTTACACAGAGAAGTAAATGGGTTTTCAAATCCTCCTCGCTGCCAAACTCCTTTTGACAGAGGATACAAGGCGACACCAAACTAACTTCTTTTGTCTTCCTTGCTGTAACTTTAGTAAGCGGCATTTTGTACTGAAACAAGAATGAAACTTAATTGTTAATCTAACAGTACATAAACATATTTAGTTGCATATGGTTACTATTTATATATTTTTTTTTAATTTTTTTCTTTTATACATATAAACATATCAATAAAAACTTTTATCTAACACTATGTACAACAAAATCATTAAATCTAGCTGGAGGTCTTGTATTTCGTTTTGGTCGACACGACTCCTGTACCAACTCCTCAACCTCCTCAACATTTTCAACTTCAATTATGTCTGGTTCATGTGCCTCACTTGCATCGCATGAATCCTCTCCTCTCATTGATTGTGCAACCTTTTTCCTAAGTCTATCACAATGAACTATTTGTGATTGATTATTCCTACCACAGTCCACTTGGTATAAAACTTCAGACACTTTTCGTAAGATCTGAAAGGGCCCTCTCCAGAAAGAAGTAAATTTAGGTGTACAACCTTTCTTCTTTTGTGGAAAGTAGACATATATCTTATCATCTTTTTCAAACCGTTCCCATGACGTCCGGCGGTCGTGATAGGTCTTTTGTCTGACTGCCGCACCGTCGGAGTGTTTGCGCACTAAGGCATGTGCGTCCTCTAGTCTTTCGCGAAGTTCCCATACCCATATGTTTGAAGGGGTTGGTTTTATAGCTGGTGGCATGCAATATATCAAGTCTAATGGAGTTACAGTTTCCCTACCTAACATGAGCATGTTTGGGCTCATCCCAGTTGTCTCATGCTCTGTTGATCGGTAGGCCATCATTACGTACGGGAGCTGTTTGTCCCAGTCCCTATGATTGTCTGATACATAAGCGCTGAGCATGTTTTCTAATGTTTGGTTGAACCGTTCTACCATACCATCCGACTGGGGATGATATGGAGTGGTTCGAGTCTTTGTAATTCCTAAATGTCTGCACATTTCTTGAAACAATTTACTTTCATACTGCCTCCCTTGATCAGAGTGTATGTAATGGGGAACTCCAAATCTAGTAACAACCTCTTCAACAATGATTTTTGCAACAGTTTGTGCTTCCATGTTGGGCATTGGAAAAGCTTCCGTCCATTTTGTAAAATAGTCTGAGACAACTAGTATATACTTATTGCCATTTTCTGTTTCGGGAAGCTCGCCCAAAATGTCTGTTGCAATTCTTTGCATTGGAACACCCGTTTTGACTAACTGCATTGGAGCCTGCTTCTTTTTAATTGGATGTTTTCGCTTCCAACATATTTCACATCCAGCAATGTATCGTCTTACGTCATTTTGCATGTCTGGCCAATAAAAATATTGTCTAATTTTACTAAGAGTCTTTCTAACTCCCAAGTGACCAGATGTTTTAGTGTCATGACAAAAATGTAACACCTTCCGTCTTTGTTTTAGGGGTACAATAGCTTGTAAATAGGAAATGTAACATTCATACATTGTCCATTTCCTACATAGTAAACCATCATTGAGTGTTAATTTACTCAGTTGACTGTACAGATACTGAACAGCGTAGCTCTTGCCTGATACTTCTTCAAAACTTGGTTTTCTGTCAGTTTCAAGCCAAGTCTTAATTTCTTGTATATCAGAATCAGCACGTTGTGCATCTTTCATGCTTAAATTGTCTTCAACATCACCGTGTGATATTTGATTTCCTGATATAAGGCATATGACATTAGCATCGTCGTCTTGATTTTCACAATGTGTACATTGTTTGCATGGCAAACGACTCAAAGGGTCTGCATTGTTATGTTTACGACCAGCTCTGTGTTGTATCTCCATATCAAAGGAAAATAACACCTCAAGCCATCTTGCCATCTGCCCTTCAGGATTCTTAAAGTTAATGAGCCATTTCAAAGAGCTATGGTCCGTTCGTATTGTGAATTTCCTGCCAAGCAGATAATGTTTGAAGTACTGTGTAAAGCAAACAGCTGCCAACAGTTCTTTTCTTGTAACGCAGTATCTCCTCTCACTTTTTGTGAGACTTCTGCTTGCAAAAGCAATAACTCTTTCGTGTCCATTTTGTATTTGCGAAAGAACTGCTCCAATACTGTATGCGCTTGCATCAGTATCTAGAATGAAAGGTTGCTTGAAATCTGGATGTGCCAACACTGGTGCACTAGTCAAGAACCGTTTCAATTTGTCAAACGAACATTGACATTCATCTGTCCAAGCAAATGTCTTACCCTTTTGTATAAGGCTGTGTAAAGGTTTTGCTATGCTACCAAAGTTTTCTATAAACCGGCGGTAGTAGCTGCAAAAACCTATGAATGATCTCAACTCTGTAACAGTTGTTGGTTCTGGCCAGTTTTTGACAACCTCAATTTTCTTTGGGTCAGTTGAGATACCGTTTTCTGCAACAATGTGACCTAAGTATTCTACCTGTTTTGCAAACAGTTTACATTTTCTTGGTTTGAGTATTAGATTTGCAGTTGTGAGTCTTTCAAAAACTGAACTAAGGTTTGTTAACATTTCATCAAAGGTTTTTCCGAAAATAATTACATCGTCTAAATATATTAAACAAACCTCCCATTGCAAACCTGCTAGTACGGTTTCCATCAATCGTTCAAAAGTGGCTGGGGCGTTGCAAAGTCCAAACGGCATCACTTGGAACTGAAATAGTCCTTTCCGTGTCGCAAAAGCGGTTTTAGGACGGTCATTACCCTCGACTTCTACTTGCCAGTATCCAGAACACATATCAATAGTACTGAACCACTTTGCTCCGGACAACTGATTCAATGAATCATCAATCCTGGGAAGAGGATATGCATCTTTGGTGGGAACTTTATTTAATCTACGATAGTCAACACAGAAGGGTGTCGATCCATCCTTTTTCTGAACAAGTACCACCCCTGATGCCCAAGGACTTGTTGACGGTTCTATCACATTTTTATCTAGCATATCATTTATAGCCTGATCATACTCCCCCTGAAGATGATATGGAACTCTTCTGGGAGGTTCTCTTGTGGACTTAGCATTTTGAACCTCAATACTATGTTTCACAATATTTGTCCTTCCGAAGTCTGCGTCATGTTTGGCAAATATGTGTGAAAACTTTTGTAAAAGTTTTCTAACTTTTGCAGCCTCGAACTTAGTTAAATCCTGTGCCGTTTCATTGTATAAATCTGTTAAATGTGAAGGGACAGGGGTTTCTGATGTTTGATTTAAATCAAAATTAGGTTCTGAAAATTTGTCAACCGGACTTACTTTAGCAATGATCGTTCCGCCGTACAAAGTTTGAATCTGTGAAGACAAATTCATAAGTCGAAGCGGAATGTTTTTACTTTTTGCAACAAGAGCCCTACCTACTATTGCTTTATCAGTTCTTTTATAGTCATCGGCAGGTTCAACAATCCCTACTTCAAATGAGTCAGGAACGTCATCAGTTATAGCTCCATTCACAACAATCTCACTTCTAGGGGGAATATTCACAGTTTCTGATACTGCAACTCTATAACAGCCTATGTGACCTTGGACATAAAATCTTACTTCGTGTCCCTTGATAGTTAGAGTCCCCTTAGATATATTTATGTTAGCTTCTTGTGTCCTCAAGAAGTCTAACCCTAGTATACAGTCTACATTAATGTCAGCAACTATGGCCGTGTTTGTACATTTGAACTTGTCAGTTTCAATTTCAAGTTCAGTTTTGCCTGACACATGCAAGGAATCTCCATTAGCTGTAATTATATCCCTTTCAGTTGGAATTATACGTGGCATATTTGACATTTTCTGAAACATTTTAGTGGAGATAACTGTAACTGTGGCCCCGGTATCTATTAACAAGTCTGTGACAATTCCGTTTACTTTTGCTTTCAAGAACATACCTGCATCAGGAGATAGTTTATGGACCCCCACTTTTCCCGGTGTCAAATCTAAATTTTCATAGTTTTGGTTAGTATACCTTGTTTTAGGTTTGGTCTGATACCTAGGTTGCTGATAATTATATTGAAAGTTTGGATAAGTAGGACAGTCAAAAGCTCTGTGGCCTACCTCATCACAAGCATAGCACCTAAATGGAAAGGGCTGCGGGGCACCACCCTGCTTCCTACCTTTATTGTTTTGTTTCAAGTCTCTCATTTCTTTTTGCAACTCTATTAATGTCTCTGACATTGTTTTCAAAAGCTGACTTGTCATGTTGTCAGCACTGTGTCTATTTTCAGACGCAGTTCTTAAATATCCCTGACCTTCAATCCTTTTGCTTTCAGCTTTGTTAAAAGCCTCAAGCTCAACTGCATGTCTGATAGCGTCATTTAAATCAGTAGGTCTTGCCTGCTTTATTCGGAGCCTCATATCCGAATCTATTAACGAGTCTATGAACTGTTCTTTTGCCAAAGTTTCCCGCACTTCGTTTGGTGCAGTTGCATATGCAAGGTTAGTTAACCTTCTTATGTCTTGGCCCAACTCAGGCAACGTCTCTACAGCTCTCTGGTGTCTCTCTCTGAGCTGAGTTCTGTACAGCTCCGTTTGGTTAGACGGAGAAAAACGCTCTTCTAATGCCTTAACCAATTCTTTGAAATCTTGTCTAGACTCCTGGGTTAAGTTTCCCAAAACACCTTGAGCCTGACCCCTGAGAGAAACGGCCAAATACAGACCTTTCTCTTTGTCTGTCCAGTTATTAATTTGGGAACAGGCATCAAAATGTGACCTAAAGTCAAGCCAAGGACCTTTCCCATCATAGGTAGCAGTTTTAACTATGTTTTTATTTTTGTATCCATCAGAAGCATAGGATTGTTTATCTTCACAAAACTCGGTATCACGAGTTAAACCAGTTTTACTTGCTCTTTTTGTGACAAATTTGTCATTAATTGGGAATTGTAATTGTTCAGTAAAATGTTTCGAAGACTGTTTTTCTGCAGCAGGTGTTGATGTTTCAAACCTGACTGAAGATCTAGGTCGGGCTCCTAAACCGCCTCCATTTACACTACTACTTACATTTTTTTCATAAATCGGAGAGTTTGTTTGTTTTGACAATTGTTCGGAACGCCTGACTGAACCTATCCCCGAATCACTATGTCTAAACACTGTTCGGGGTGTATTAACATGGGAAATTGATCTGTCTTTAACATGCCGATATTTTTCTAATTCGGCAGTTAAAATATCTATTTCCTGACTTAACTGTTCCTCAGTTAAACTTATGTCAGGATCATATAAAACACTATCTTTCCTATTTGAATTCATGATAACATACAATTTATATATATATATACAAAATACGCTTGAGAAATGCTAGACAAATCCCACCGCTAAGCCACCATTTGTAACGTGTAACCGGGCGGGGACATTTAGATATTTTTATCCTCGGGTTCGTACCAGTTTCCTGGGATTTGAAAAGCAATTCAAAAGTTCAAAAGTGAATGAAAAGTTTACACTATCACTATCAAATATGAAACAAATACTATACTACATAAAACGAATTTCAACACCTATCAACCTAACCCGAACCTGTTGAATTAAAACTGTTTAAAACCCTTTCAGTCCAAAACTGTTTAAAACCAACTGTTTGAAACTATAGTCTGGAACCTAAATGTATAGAACTGGTTTGAAACCTAAATGTATAAAACTGGTCTGGAACCTAAATGTTTGGAACCTGTCTGGAACCTAAATGATTGAAACTGGTCAGACGGTTTGGAACTATTGTCTGAAACCTAAATGTTTGGAACCTGTCTGGAACCTAAATGTTTGAAACGGGTCAGACGGTTTGGAACTATTGTCTGAAACCTAAATGTTTGGAACCTGTCTGGAACCTAAATATTTGGAACCTGTCTGGAACCTAAATGTTTAAAAACGGGACTAAACCTTAATAAAACGAATGTATGGAAACTATTCAAACTGTTGTAAACTTTGTACGTATGAAACTTTATTGAAATATGTTTATAAAACTGTTGGAACAGGGTAGCACTAAGGTATGGTTTAACAGCAAACACTCACTGCAATAGTGAGAGATGTGGAACGCAAAACCTTAGCACTAACCCTGTTTATACAACTTCTACCGAACCGAAACTATTTATATCTTCTCAACAGGTTTCAAACACTCCACTTTGTTTGAATACTCCTGCTACTCGTCTTTGAATATTAACGGTCCTACCTTTTTAATCTTCTTCTTCCGACGTCTCCGATAAGAATGACAATTTACACTGGATAGCTAACCACTATTTATACTTCTAACGCGGACCTCGAAGAGAGCACCCTAGTAACAACTGTACAGGTAAGCGTCTGATAGCAACCAAGGATAAAGGGATGATTTTAGATACAGTTTTCAACGATGAACGGATGATATGGGAAACTAATAGAGATATCGGAAAATATATAACTGTAGAACTATTATAACCTTCTTAAACTGCAAATTCGTAACACTGGCATGTTCCTAAAAGCTGTATTCCACATAACTGCATTTTGGTTAATATGGACATACCGGTTTGATCTGCTTTCTCTTTCCCAGGTGGCACTTGTTCTTTTTTCTCTTGTGTCCCTGAAAGTGAGAATAGGTCGCCGTTGTACTTAACAGCATTTCCAAAATGTATTGTGAGAACATTTTCCATATAGATGTGAATTACCTCCCTTATATCATCTTTTTAATTGTGCTCTTGTATTACTTTTACTATCTTGATAAATGAATTTTGCCTACTTTTGTGTAAATCTAATGATGGTTTTATATTTTTAATGTATTTGTCACCTGATATATATTTTCTTTCAAATGATATCTTGTATTCAAACAGAATTGAATGTTTTAATAGACAGTTAGAAGTTTATATCTCTTTACTTACATAAAGAAAGGATATTTAATTGACATTTATTCATAACTTGTTAATTTATAATTTCAAGAGATATTTTGAATAATAATTTATTCTTACTTTGTTGTTTAAATAGGAGTCTGGACAGATTTTTCCTGATTTTGTTTTGGTTCCCTTTTGCGGAGAGAATAGTCCGAAGAAGACCTATCATCTTTGCCAACAGTTTTCAGGCGGCCAACTCCAGATTTCTTTGAGTTTGCATTTTTATAGTGAGTATTGGTTCCATTTCGTAAAACTTTTCCAGTCAATGTTTCCTCAGAACTTTTCTGGTCTTAATTATATGGATTGTGTCCTATATTGAAGGAATATGTATTTCCTTTTTTGAATTTTGTCACAGGCATAGCAAAAAAATATACACTTGCAGAATAATTTAACTTGACTTTCTAAATAAATTGAAATAGTGATTTTATTGTGAAACAGCAAAAAATATCTAAATATAAATATTGTCATCACTGGGAGGCTGACTCAGAGATATAGGCACCCAATCTATTATTAGTTTGATTAAATTTTCATCCAGCACCAAGCATCACCTTCAAGGACAGTATGTGTAATGTAATGTCAGGACTGATGTAAACAAACACTGTCATGGAATGCAGGTTATCTCAGTACACACTTTTTTAATGAAGTTGTCTTTTGAAAACTTGTAACCTTTTGTGACATGAAAACTGTCAAAAATAGATGAAACAATGCTATTTTCAGTATGAAGCATAACTTTTTAAATTTTTTGCTGTGTGCTTTATGCAATTATTTCTTTATACATGTATGTATTTTATATAAGCACTGACATGTTTGTATCTTATGATATATTGAAATATGGATTGAATGTCAGAGTGAAGTTGTCAGAATGGTTCTTAAAGTTGATGAGTGGAAAAATCTCAGTAAATTTTGTATATTCCGTCAAATTGGGGTTACTCCCCTTTTCATGTAATTTCTCAGGAAATATGACAAACACTAAATTCAGATTGGCTTTATTTTGTTACATTCATGTATTCGTACTAAAAAAACACGACTTATATTATTCGAACAGAATTGGAATCGGTATAGGTTACAAGGAAGTAAATACAGTTCTGTGCGCCACCTGGTTTTTACATCCAACATAAAGCCAAGAAGTAAATATATATATTTTTTTATGAATATTTATGATATTTAAAGAAATGACTTTGGTGGAAGAAAGGTATGTATTTATGCAACATAGTATATGCATTTGAATAATTTTATTGAACCAGCAATAATTTTATTGAACCAGCAATAATTTTATTGAACCAGCAATAATTTTCTTAACCTATCTGTTGTAGAGGTGATCGTCCAAATTTTGACACAAAAATTAAGTTCTAGCCAGACGGTAGTTGTTAAGAACCAAAATTTAAAGTAAAAAAAGCTGCGGCACCATATGTTGTTTTTTGGTACTGAACAACACCCAAAGGTATGATCATCTGTGATTCAAAAGACAATGCTAGGGTAAGTGAATGAGAGGTGGAAATGTTAACGTTGTCGGTAATGCACAAAAATTACATTTTAATCTAAAGGTTGATTTCCAAATTTTTAAGTTAAGTTCCTTTTTTCTAAAAATCCGTTTTTATATTTACCTTTTTGTTGATGAATCTGAAAGAGAAACATAAAGGACAAATTTTGGCAAAAGCAGAAATTGAAATTGTTTTATAAATCTGATAAATCACACAATAAAAAGGGTTGTATAGTAAGAACTGGTGCAACTTATGCATCTGGCTATGGTTATACTAATGTTAAATGGCCATCTGGCGAGGACAGTAGAGAGAAAATCCATAGATTTGCATACATGGTTCAATTTAAGAAAACAAGAGATGAAATTCTAAAATCTAAAGGTCCTGAGGAGTTGGAATGCAGTCATTTATGCAGCAATAAATGTTGTATTAATGTACATCATCTCGTATTTGAAAAACGTGATGTCAATCAAGAGCGCACACACTGTCAGAATCAGGCCATTTGTTGTAAATCACATCAACCCTTTTGCACTGTATAAAGGTTATTATAGTTGTATTTGAATTGTTTTTGCTGACTTGCTATAGGGGTGGTTCTCATATTTGGCCTTCTCTTTTGGGGGCGGCAAAAGCATAAGTTTTTGGTACTCTATTTCCTCATGGTGTCTTTCATATAGGTCGAATAATATTGCCCGCCTTTCTGAACGTGAAACACAGGCATCGATTGTTTTCTTATAATTTTTTAACATATTTGTTGTTTTCTAAACTTGTTCTACAGCTTGGTGAACTTTACTGTTATGGAACAGCCAAGTTTGTCACATAGGGCAAACATTGAGTTAGCCGTCCCTACATTGACAGAGTGTGCTGCAGAATGTCCCCTTCCAGAGGTGTTCCTTGAAAAGGTGACATTTTTAGGTGTAGATGTTCGTAAAGCGCGATTAAAGGCTTCAACTTTCTGTGTGTTGGAATTTAGTTTAGTTTTTTTCCATCATTGCTGGGCACATTCTGTAGTTCACACATTCACGCAGAATCTCTGATGATTTTTTTGTATGCTTGGTTCCGAATGTTTGCCCAGTAAAGCTATCTTTCCTAACCAGTTGTTATTTCTTAAACCTTTGCAAAGTAAAGAGTGCTTAGCACATTTCAGGTGCCAGTCCTGATAGCAATCAACAATTGCATCGGCCGCAAATGTTAATTTATTTCTTATCAGGTGTATATCATTCCCATATTTGTCAAAAGCTTTACATATTTCACCGTGTCACCTTTCAGATAGATCGATTGCAAGTTTGTTTTGAATCTGAGTCCTTAATTCAACAGTATTCCCTTTCAAGATCTCACATAACCTGCTATTTTTCTTTATGAAAAGCCGGTGAATTTTTGAAATGTGCCGTGTATCAAGCTGGTGCGTTGGTTTAGTTTTTGTTACACCTTCATCATGTAAAGCAGTTGCTGCCTGATATGCATCACTGTCTGGATCGGTTGTGAGATACTCGACTTCCATGTCATTCGATTCCTTCAGCTCTTGAAGTAACTCTTTGGCCCATGTTTTTTCATCCCCAATACTTTTTTTCAAATGGGATTGTGGCAGAACAGTCCTTACCCAAACATTGGTGCTCAACTGATGGTTTGAGATGTTTACCTTTTGAGCAAAATTTATTGTGCACACCTAATCCAATACTGTCATGCTGCTGTGTGACATTTTCTGCCAAGCTGTATATAACTTGAGTGGCAGGTTGAAAAGGTGTTTTTTCCCGCTCTGGAATACAAATTGTTGGGTCTTCAAAATGTTCGACTAAATATCTTTCTAAAGTACTGACTACTATTCTTTCTACAGTTAAAGATGGGCTTCCAAAATATTGTGCATCCCATCGGATCGTGAATGTATGACATTTGGATTTGACTTCCCATTCTGTTGTTGCATATCTTTAAATCTTTCACGCCTCAATTTCATATCATTCTTATTTATTTCTTCTATTTCAGGGAGTATTTTATTACACGCATCCTGGATACCTCTAGCTAATGGTGGCAGATTTGTACTTAAGCAGAGTCGGATGTAACCTGCTGCAGCCATTTGTGTTTTACGCAGTCCAACAGCAAGTCCAACGTTAACTTTGGCTGGTCTCCTGTCTGGTTTGTTGGTAGCAATTTCTTCGTACAATGAACAACTATTTTGACTGAGATGTGCAATGTGTACATTTCATTTGTTCTCTACAGCCTAATCCTCTTATTTTTTTTATTTTTTCATATCCCAGTGGAGAAATCCATTACACACTGGGGATATACTGGCATGTTCCTTGAAAGCTGTATTCCACATTACTGCATTTTGTTTAATATGGACATACCGGTTTGATCTGCTTTCTCTTTCCAAGGTGGCACTTGTTCTTTTTTCTCTTGTATCCCTGAAAGTGAGAATAGGTCGTCGTTGTAGTTAACAGCATTGCCAAAATGTATTGTGAGTATATTTTCCATATAAATGTGAATTACCTCCCTTATATCATCTTTTTAATTGTGCTCTTGTATTACTTTTACTATCTTGAAAAATGAATTTTGCCTACTTTTGTGTAAATCTAATGATGATTTTATCTTTTTAATGTATTTGTCACCTGATATATATTTTCTTTCAATTGATATCTTGTTTTCAAACAGAATTGAATGTTTTAATAGACAGTCAGAAGTTTATATCTCTTTACTTACATAAAGCAAGAATATTTAATTGACATTTATTCATTACTTGTTAATTTATAATTTAAAGAGATATTTTGAATAATAATTTATTCTTACTTTGTTGTTTTAATAGGAGTCTGGACAGATTTTTCCTGATTTTGTTTTGGTTCCCTTTTGCGGAGAGAATAGACCGAGGAAGACCTATCATCTTTGCCAACAGTTTTCAGGCGGCCAACTCAAGATTTCTTTGAGTTTGCATTTTTATAGTGAGTATTGGTTCCATTTCTTAAAATTTTTCTAATCAATGTTTCCTCAGAACTTTTCTGGTCTTTATTATATGGATTGTGTCCTATATTGAAGGAATATTTATTTCCTTTTTTTTGAATTTTGTCGCAGGCATAGCAAAAAAATTTACACTTGCAGAACAATTTAACTTGACTTTCTAAATAAATTGAAATAGTGATTTTATTGTGAAACACCAAAAAATATCTAAATATAAATTTTGTCATCACTGGGAGGCTGACTCAGAGATATAGGCACCCAATCTATCATTAGCCTAAATTTTCTTCTAGCACCAGCATCACCTTGAAGTACAATATGTGTAATGTAATGTCAGGACTGATGTAAACAAACACTGTCATGGAATGCAGGTTATCTCAGTTCACATTTTATTTTTAGTGAAGTTGTCTTTTTTAACTTTAATATACCTTTTATGACATAAAAACTGTCAAAAATAGATGAAACAATGCTATTTTCAGTATGAAGCATAACTTTTTAAATTTTTTGCTGTGTGCTTTATGCAATTATTTCTTTATATGTATTTTATTTAAGCACTGACATAAATGTATCTTATGATATATTGAAATATGGTTTGAAAGTCAGAATGAAGTTGTCAGAATGGTTTTTATAGTTGATGAGTGGAAAAATCTCAGCAAATTGTGCATATTCCGTCAAATTGGGGTACTTCCCTTTTCATGTTATTTCTGAAAAAATATGACAAACACTAAATTCAGATTGGCTTGATTTTGTTACATTCATGTATCCGTACAAAAAAAACACGACTTATATTATTCGAACAGAATTGGAATCGGTATAGGTTACAAGGAAGTAAATACAGTTCTGTGCGCCACCTGGTTTTTACATCCAACATAAAGCCAAGAAGTAAATATAATTTTTTTTTATGAATATGTATGATATTTAAAGAAATGACTTTGTTGGAAGAAAGGTATGTATTTATGCAACATTATGTATGCATTTAAATAATTTTATTGAATCAGCAATAATTTTCTTAACTTATCTGTTGTAGAGGTGAACGTCCCAATTTTTGACATAAAAATTAGGTTCAAGCCAGACGGTAGTTGTTAAGAACCAAAATGTAAAGTAAAAAAAGCTGCGGCACCATATGGTTTTTTGGTATTGAACAACACTCAAAGGTATGATACTATGTGATTCAAAAGACAAATTCCCCCTTAATGCTAGGGTAAGTGAGTGAGAGGCGGAAATGTTAACATTGTCGGCAATGCAATTAATTACTTCATTTTAACCATCAGAGACCTAAAGAATTTAAAGTCGTTACAAAGAAAGAATTTATGAAGCTAGTTTAAATAACAATTTTGACAATACTTCCTTGAAGTTATCTGTTTTACAGTACATGAAAATCTACTGTTACAGTTATATTTGCTGTTTGTATTTTCACTAGGTACGATTCCATATGCACGTATTTGACATTATGCACTGAAAAGTGTGATAACTATATATTAGGTATTTTAGCATATTTCATATCAACAAAATTGTCCAAGTATTATTTTGACCGAAGCGCACAGTTTTTGAACGGGAATAACAATTGCTACTACATGATATAATTGAGAATGTCTATATGCAAAAGCGTTTACTAAATGAATTTCTACACAGGTTTTCCTAATGTTTTAGTTTTCAATGCAATATGCATAATATTTTAAACTAAAGTGAAATGATATTCTATCGGAAAGGATATAAATAAGCAGTATCATACAAACTACAATATAGAAAACACTTATCTAAGGATTGTGAAAAAAATCATTTGATAAAGAAGAAACGGTTCCTACTTAAATATAGAAAAGAGAATATATTGCAGAAAGATCTCAGTTTGTTTATTTCAAAGATGTTTACAAAATGATTAATAGTGCTTGCCTTTTCTTTAACATGTTTAAGAAAAATGCTGTTGTCTGCTCTATGGTCGGGTTGTTGTCTCTTTGGCACATTCCCCATTTCCATTCTCAATTTTATTAAGAGCTTGCATTGGTTTTAAAACTTTTTTTTTGCAGACAGGTTTTTTGTCAGCATTGTTCTTTTTGTCAACCTTTAGGCCCTATGATTATTTGCTGATGCATTTCATAACCACATACCGTAATTTACGAACAGATATACGATTCGACTGTTAGCAAAACCTATTTAGTTATTTTCCTTTGACCGAAATCACAATTGTTATGGCCGACATATTATTGATTTTTTCATTTATGTTTGAACAAGTTTGAAGTAACCAAAGCATAAATATGGTTCCTAATTTAATCGAATTAAGGATACATAAAATTGAGAATGGAAATGGGGAATGTGCCAAAGAGACAACAACCCGACCATAGAAAAAAAAAACAACAGCAGAAGGTCACCAACAGGTCTTCAATGTAGCGAGAAATTCCCGCACCCGGAGGCGTCCTTCAGCTGGCCCCTTAACAAATATATACTAGTTCAGTGATAATGAACGCCATACTAATTTCCAAATTGTACACAAGAAACTAAAATTAAAATAATACAAGACTAACAAAGGCCAGAGGCTCCTGACTTGGGACAGGCGCAAAAATGCGGCGGGGTTAAACTTGTTTGTGAGATCTCAACCCTCCCCCTATACCTCTAGCCAATGTAGAAAAGTAAACGCATAACAATACGCACATTAAAATTCAGTTCAAGAGAAGTCCGAGTCTGATGTCAGAAGATGTAACCAAAGAAAATAAACAAAATGACAATAATACATAAATAACAACAGACTACTAGCAGTTAACTGACATGCTAGCTCCAGACTTCAATTAAACTGACTAAAAGATTATGATTTCATCATATGAACATCAGGCACAATCCTTCCCGTTAGGGGTTTAGTATCATACCATCATAACATATATGAGAAGAACATAACCCGTGTCATGCCAACAACTGGTTTTTAAAAAAATGTGTTTAGTTCCGATGCAAAGACCCTATAAGTTAATCAATATTAACGCCAAAATATGTAATCTTTAATGACCTGACAACAGTATCGTAACTATATCCCTTCTTAATAAGTCTATTCAAAGGTTTTGTTAGTTTTTGAGATGAATACTGATACTTTTGTGCTTTATAAAGAATATTTCCATAAAAAATTGAATGTGAAATACCTGGACGTATAAGAAGTCTGCATGTTGAGCTATATTTACGAATGATGTCCTTATACCGATGATAAAATTTAGTAAATGTTTTGACTAGTTTGTGATATCGAAAACACTGGTGTAATAATTTTTCAGTAATACATAAATTTCTCTCGTTAAAATCTAAAACATTGTTACATACACGAGCGAATCGTACAAGTTGAGATATATAAACACCGTAAGATGGTGACAAGGGAACCTCACCATCTAAAAATGGATAATTAACGATAGGAAATGAAAAATCATCTCTTTTATCATAAATTTTAGTATTCAGCTTTCCGTTAGTAATATAGATATCAAGATCGAGGAAAGGGCAGTGGTCATTGTTAGTATTGGCTTTATTTAAAGTAAGTTCAACAGGATAAAATTCTTTAATATACATACTGAAGTCGTCATTATTGAGAGCCAAAATATCATCCAAATATCTTAAAGTATTATTAAATTTGTTTATCAGATGTTGTTTCGATGGGTCTTTGCTTATTTTTGTCACAAATTGTAACTCATAGCAATACAAAAATAGGTCCGCAATAAGTGGTGCACAGTTAGTCCCCATTGGACTTTGTTCCTCTACGAATCTTCAAATGTAGACAATTAAAAATGAAACCAAGATATCCTTTATTTATAATTTTACGATGAAACGAACATAACGTAAATAGCTGTTTGTGAATATTTTCATCTAGGGTTCTTCGGTTGTTTGAGACTTGAGATTGGGTATGATACTTCGACAGCTTTCTTACTGTTGTTTCTTTTAAATGAATATTTAAAATAAAAAGAATAGCTGATACAGGATCATACAGATTGGAATACAACTACAACGAACTGTCACCTCTCAGATAAGTAATAACTGAACAATTGATTAGTAAAAAGTAAAAAAAAAGAGTAAGGTGATTCGTCAATTTCATCGCTGAAGTTCAAGAACTGATCCCTTTTTTCAATTAAAAAGAAACAAATAAAATTGAAAAAGATGATGTTAGACTATTTAGTAGCTTGTTTTTACCTGTGAACATCAGCCACATATACTGAATAAATAAAGGCAACATTAGTATACCGATGTTCAAAACTCATTAATCCATGGACAAAAAACCATATCGGGTAACAAACTAGAACTGAGGGAAACGCATTAAATATAAGAGGAGAACAACGACA
This sequence comes from Mytilus galloprovincialis, assembly GCF_965363235.1. Classification (NCBI taxonomy): domain Eukaryota; kingdom Metazoa; phylum Mollusca; class Bivalvia; order Mytilida; family Mytilidae; genus Mytilus; species Mytilus galloprovincialis. Next base: position 23,887,983 of record NC_134841.1, read on the forward strand.
CAACATTAAAATGTAACACACTCAGAAACGGACTAAGCATTAGACAAAATCCTATTTCCTCAAATAACAAATATAACATCAAAACCAAATACATGAATTTGGGATAGATAAGTACCGTGACACGTCTTATAGTAATGTGAATTAACACTAAAAAATAAGAGAAAACAAACGACAGAACGTAAACACCACGTTAACATGTAACACACATAGAAACGAACTATAATATAACAATGGCCATATTCCTAACTTGGTTCAAGACATTTTTAAAGGAAAAAATGGTGGGTTGAACTTGGCTTTGTGGCATGCCAAACCTCCCTCTTTTATGGCCATGTGGAATATAACATTAAAATGACAACACAACATTACAGGACTACAATATAAATAAATAGGAGAACACAATTGACAAAGAAACACACGAATAATAGCTAACAAAAGGCAACAAGTTTAAAATTTTAATACGTCAGAAGTGCATTTTGTTCACACAAGACTTACTAGTGACTCCCAGATACAAAAGTTTGAAAGCCGAAACAAGTACAAAATAGAACAGCATGGAGGACCGAAAGTTCAAAAAACTTTTGCCAAAATCGGCCAGGGTTTTCTGTTAGGTACCAGAACATCACTATTATTTAGAATAATTTATACTTTTGCAAACAGTAAATTTTATAAAATGACTATACAAAAGATGAACATGATAAAACTGAAGTATTAACTAATTACAGGAAACAACCAAAATACATTACATAACCCGACAAAATGCAACACAAAAACTAGGCACATCCGAATAAGTTAAAACCTAAACGCCAAGTGTCGTCATATTTGAAATTGTAAAAAATGACAAAAGAATGACGTCACATTTTAATTTGTAAAACAGATCATCAAAAAATGAAAAATGACGTCTCATTTGAATGAATAAGATAGAAATAGGATTGATTTAAGACTATATTTGAACTAAATACTGATATTACATTTAATAACAATGCACATTTCAATACTTATTACTAGCAAACTAAGGTAGCAATTAACTATATTATATAGCAATGTCCGGTTTGTTTTGAATCTAACTTTAAGTGTAAAACACCGTACAGATTACGTTGAACAAAATCAAATCAAATAAATGAAGGCGGGGATTTTCTTTACCATAACACATGAATATAATAGAAAAGACGTCAACACATTTGACAAAATCCGATGAGAATTACAAATATAACATTAAACATTTAAACTAAATACATGAATTTGGTATAGATAAGTACCGTAACACGTCTTATAGTAATGCGAATTCACACTCAGCAAAACAGTCACAATCGGGAATAAGTCACGTTTGATAATTAAAAGATGATCAAAGATAAGGCGACGTAATGACAAACCACAATCTACCATGTGGTAAAAATGTCCTTAGCTAGTTTGGTCAAAGACACATCGTATGGATCCACCAATCCGTGATGGTGTCCATAAAATTTACGGAGTGTCAATTTTAATCTGTCCTCCTCATAACTTTGTTGGAGCAGTTTCTGCATAAAGAGCACACTCCGGTATATGAAGTCCTTATAGTGTGAACAAGCACGAGAAAACGTATCAATTGTGATATGTAAACACCATACGAAGGGGCAGAGGGTATGTTACTGCTGGGAAATGGGAAATTGATAATTGAGAAGGTGAAATCGTCCCGTTTATCATAGATTTTCGTGTGAAGTCGTCCATCTGCGTCAATATTGGGGAAAAGATCAAGGTATGAAGCAGTCCTTCTAGTATCAGTGGTATCCCGAATTTCAAGTTCACTGGGATATATGAGATAAAAGTATTGGCTGAAATATAGGTTATTCAATGATAGAACATCATCAATATATCGGAAGGTAAAATTAAAGAATTTCGCAAGCTGCTTTTTCTTTTTGTCTTCTGCTTCATACGAGTACAAAAACAAATCGGCCAGCAGGAGTGCACAGTTAGTACCCATTGGAATACCGACTGTCTGTTGAAATATAAGTCCTCCAAACTCAACAAATATATTGTCGATCAAAAAGTGTAGCATTTTGATAATATCATCTTCAGGATATTTTCTGGTAGATTCAGTGTAATTCTTCACAAAATATGATTTACTGTAACCCAAAACAAGAAATTTGTATCTACGATTCCCATTTTTATAGAAAAAGCTCTGTTTTATGAGATGGTGAAGTCGATCTTTCAACTGAGCATGGGGAATAGTAGTATATAGCGTAGAAAAATCAAAAGTTTTTATGTTGCTGCAAAATTGCAAAGATTGTGATCGAAGATTAAGCAGTAGATCTTTCGAATTTTTGAGAATCCACATCTGGTTAACACCACTGGTAGAATATATCTCATCACAATATTTTGGAAGCCCATCTTTAACTGTAGAAAGAATAGTAGTCAGTACTTTAGAAAGATATTTAGTCGAACATTTTGAAGACCCAGCTATGTATCGTTCTTTATATGGAGTTTTGTGTAATTTAGGTATCCAGTATAATGGAGGTAAGTTTTCTTCGTTGTCTTTGATGTTGATACCAAAAGAAAGAAGGACATATTTATGATTTTGTAAAATTTCGTCCTTGGTAAATGATGTTAAAGAATATGTAGGGTTACCAGTAGTTTTTTTTATTCCAAGCTCTGTTGTGAGACATTGCAAATAATGATTTTTACATATGAAGACAATATTATTGGAGGCTTTATCTGCTGGAACAACGACATATTTGTCATGCAAAGAGGATAAAGCATCCACAACATCCGGATTCTTGAAAGGGTTAGTAACTCCCGTACTCATATTACATCGTAGTTTTTGTATGCGCCTCTGAATGCATGATCGAATAGCTTTGATCCATTCAGACAAAGTGTCCAGTTCTGATTCGCCTGGTTCGCGCATTACCCATTTTTTGCATTTAACTGCATCCACAAGTAACTTGAAATTTTTTTTCCAGCTGATGTGCTGGGGGATTCTATATTTTGGTCTCTTGGCTAACAACTCTCTTAGTTGTTCATTAGTAACGATGCCAAGGTCACCAGTAATAACATGACCAGCTGGACTATAATTGTATTGTGACGATGCATATGAGCAATCCGGAGGCTTGGATTTCGTATCTTTGAGGTTAAAAGCCCCTAAAACTCTCTTGTGGTTGAAAATCTTGGATACAATAGACTTGGTGTAAGTATAAGAAATAATAGATGTAGCTTTATTTTTGAAGTAATCAGGTATAGTTTTTTGTACAGATTTTTGATGGAAAAGGTTTGTCGGAAAGCAAATTATCTGAACAATACTGAAAGAACCTCTGTCTAAATTTTGAATAAAAGACTGAACATGAAATTTCTATCTTAAATATTTTTCAGACTTATCCGTCAAAGATCAAACTGACCATTTTAGACTTAGTCATTTTCTAATGTTGATCTTGTATTAATTTGACCATCATTCTACATACTGGTTTATCATATAGCTCGATATTCATTTTTTTTCATTTTTTTTACACATCTTAGGCTTTCAAATATGCATCGGTTAGCATTCCTGTAAAAAATAAATAAGGAAAAGTGTTGTTTCAACAGTTAGTCCCATATGATAGCGCCAATGCAGTAGCTAATAATGCACGTGCGGTATTGAAATGATTTACAACACATATTTAAATGTTTTGAATTAATTGTTTATCGATTTATTAATTATCAATAAAGAGAGTTCTGAACGCCCAGAATCAAAGTTGAAAACGGACCAAATTGGCCAATATATTATTGTCTGATTTGGACATATTGTCTTTCAACTATTTTGGTTCTTATAAATCCAACGCTTTTAAATATTCGGATTTGTTCGTTCATAATAAATCATATAAGCGCTTCCGATGTGTTTTGGTAAAGTGTTATTTTCTTCCGTGTTACTCATATAAAAATGCATTTAAAACTTGATCATTAAATCCATGTCTTCTAAAATTCTAAAGATATGCAAAAGGTAAAATTACCATGTTACGAATAAAAAAACAACTGTAACATTCCTACGGAACTCATTTAGGATATCCCAAAAAACATAATTTGAATGTGAAATCACGAATTGCGTTATTCATTACAACTGATTAAATATGTGATAACAAATTGTTGTAAATCGTTATATAATTTGTTATTACGAATTAAATTCGTTATCACATTTTTGTGTAATATGTAATAATGAATAAAAATCGTTATAAAGTATTGCATTATTGGTTGTATCGGATTAAATATTTGTGACAACGAATTTGAGAAATAGTTGTCTCAGTTTCTTTATTATCTGTGATTTTGGATTGAAAGTCATTACTAGTATAATATCACTGATTTTTAGCTTACCTTACCCACAGGGTTAAGTGAACTTTTCTTCTTAATTTGCACCCGTTGGTGTTCATTAACTTTTACGAAAATCTTCTAAAAACTAAAACCGTTTGGCTAAAGTCAAACAAACTTGACCAACATCAATTTAGTTTTAAATCATTTTATTTGAAAAATTAGCAAAACAGAGTCCATTAATTATGGATAATGTTTTTTTTTTTGTAAATGAACGCTTAATAGGCATATTCTAGGAAGGGTAAAAGTTGTGCAACCCTATTCTAATTTAGACCCGTGTTTGAGGCAACTTAATGTTTAAATCGGAAACGACAGATTATGCACTTACTTTTTGTCTATTTGTAAAGAAGCATGGCTCCTGAATGGTAAAAGTGACGCTATTTTGAATTTTAACTGATTTTGATTTGTATGAATTCAAAATATGTAATGCTTAACACAAGTAATACTTAAGGATATATTTGTATATGTGACAGTGAATTTGTAAAATAAGGGATTTTGTAAAATATCTGAAATTTGAGGGGCTTATGTATAATCTCTGAACTGATAAGGGAATTGATCATATCCCTGAAATAATTAATAACTGTTTTACAGATTCATTGATTAAACTCAATTTAATAGTGATATAGGAAGATGTGGTGTAAGTGCCGACGAGACGACTCTCCATCCAAATAACAATTAATAAAAGTAAACCATAATAGTTCAATGTACGGCCTTTAATTTTTTGCATTTTTAAATTGGTCGTATTTCAAATACTTCTTATATATGTATTCGAACACAAAAGGATAAAGCTTTAACAAAGTTATTTATTTTTCTCTATTTTTTTTTAGATCAAAATCAAATCAAAAGTTATTTTACTTTACTGTTGATGTCCTTGAAAGAATCGACGTGAACAACATAAGTGTGTCTGTTGAAATACAGGGCATTTGTGTAACAGTCGATGCATGTCACCCTTACTTATCATGCAAAACGAAGTAACTTGTAGTCTCAATATCAGTTCATATTCCGATCATTTATACTCTAAATTTTTATAAATTGTAAAGTTTTAACTATTATCTATTAAAAAAAATATTGTAAATATCGCCATTAAATTTTTTTTAAATTCAAAAACATTCGAATTTTTTTCAGGCTCATCGATATCAAACACGTTGTCCACCGTATTTACCCCATACGAAATTTTCATACATGACTTATAATATTTTAAACAAGTAGAGCAGGATCTACTTATTCTTTCGGGGCACCTATGATAAACCCTATTTTTGGTGGGGTTCGTGTTGCGCAGTCTCAAGTTTTCTATGTTATATTTTGTGAACAATTGCTTGCTTGTTTTCTTTGCTTTTTAAGTCATGGCGTTTATTTTTTTGTTTGAATTTCCCTCTGGTATATTTATAAATTATTAAATACTAGATAATAATTCATAACATTTTATAAATTAAGAAAAATAAATAAACACATAAACCTATTCTAAAGTATGTTTTGGACAGAGAAAAAATTGAGGATATTCATGTAAAACTAAACATGATAAATGTGCTGTGTACAAACAACTGGGGAAGTCTTCATGCTTGTATTCACATTTTACCCAGGGACCTTTAATGTCATTATCATCTGTGGTTTCACAAATATTACAACGAATTTCATCAACCTCTATATTTGTTTCAATTTCACTTTCCATTTGAATATGCATTCTATCCCCTTTAGTTTCCTTATCAGTTTTTTGTATCTTTACGGGAGACAATCCTTTATCTTCAGTATCTGCATCATCACCCAATTCGAGTTTTCGTTTATGTTGCGAGCGTTTCGACTCATTGGAAGGAACATCATCCTATAAAAATGAAATTGAATATTTATAAAAAATAAATAAAATTCAGGTTAATAATACTTTACATATTAACAGTGACCACATATATCTAAGAGTTAAACTTTCCTTACATATCTTTTTGTCGGCCTTTTGGTTTAATAATTTGTTGACTCAACATATTTACTAAATGTGTTTTCTGTGCTGGCTTCATGACACAAACCACCCAATGAATTATATTTTGGAGCCACAGTTGTAATCATGATTTGATGGTATGATATTTTTATTGACAACAAAATACAATAAAAAATACTGAAGTCCGTTGAATCTTTTAAACGGAAAGACCCAGATCAAATGGCAAAGCTCAAACTCATCCAATGCATGGAAAACAACTGTCATATTGACGACTTGGTACATTCATTTTCTTATGTAGAAAATGGTAAATTAAACCTGGTTTTATAACTAGCTAAACATTTCAAACATACATAGTTAGATTTGGTCCTATTCTTACACAGGTACATCTACGTAATTTGTAGTAGTCAAAACGAGCCCCAGTGATTATTTTTATATTGCTGATGGGACCTAGTTTGCTTTGTTATAATACATGTTCTTGGTATAATGTTTAAGCTGTTCTGTGGCATTTAAAATGTATGAATAATGATACATCGGTAAGTGTGCTTGCATATACTACGCATACGAACATTGTGCAGATTGATGATTCTTGTAATTGAGTAAACGCATTCTGTCTTTCCCGTTTAATTGTTTTGTCTTATTTCGAAGGCATAGCCTTTTCCGTTGAGTAGAGAACTAGGATAATTATTTTTCTTAAAAAAAACTCTTTCTTCTCATCTCCCCGGTCGAGCGAGACGGAATGGAATGTTTTCTTAAATATGGGACAACAATCTTTCAGCGTTCTTATATTTCCTTAGCATTCACACGTATTGGTTTGAGCGTTCTTGATGATTGTAAAAAAGAAAAGCACTTCTAACATTCATAAATTGTTAATTGCATTTACTTTCATGATTTGTTTTTAAAATATGTCAACCATTTTATGAGCATTTTGAATCTAAATTGCATTCGAGTTATACCTTTTGTTCACCACGAGTTTATCAACCATGATTGAATGTCTATGCCACACATGTCCACGCTGTATTAAATATGTCGTCACCGTAATCCCGTCAACTTCGCCCGAGAATAACCATCCTAATTTGAACTCACCGTGAGCGACTGGACAAATACCCTTCGAGAGCATATTAAGTTAGCCCCGTTAGTGTATGGAATTGATGTAAATCGTGTATGTCATGTTGGTAAGTCTTGGATGAGGTCTTTTATTGATGTATTGCACCTTGGTAATGTCAATTTCTCTCCAAGCAACAAATTATCTATGTTCCTTTGGTATTTCCCGGCGTTTGTCATAAGATTTCAACCACATTTTTGTTGGAATGTCATATTACATACCAAGCTTAGATACTATGAACTTTAATAATATATGAAACACATCTAGACAAATAAGAATCATAATAAAATTGATTTATCTAAATTCTACATCAAAACTGAACTTTCCAATGTTTGTTGAAAAATTTAGTTTTGAATGTCTTTCGCAAGTTTTTTTCTGCTCCTTGGTCGAGTTTTTGTCTCTTTGACACATTATCCATTTCCATTCTCGACTTTATTTAGTGTGAGTGTATACCTATAGTATCTACAAACATTTTCAACATATGGAATTACCTGCAAAGTCTCTGATTTATATAGATGTATCTTATTTTCGTATCTCATCTCCATGTATATGTCGCATCCAGTTGCTGTTTTGATTTCATCGGCCTGTTTAAGGAAACTTAAATCATAAGTATATTTTGTCATCGCGAATTATTATATTGATCCAAAACGAGAATTACAATTATCAACTGGCAGGTGCCCTCATTTAGTTTCTTGATGTTAATGCTTTAAAACTTAACAAATGTAGATATATAATAGTTTTAAGCTGCCCAATTTATTAGGTATTTTCACAATTATCCACTAGGATTTTTAAGCATAATTTCGTACAAAAATCGAAAGATAATTTTATTAATTATTTCTTTTTATCACGTACATATTCACTTTGTCTAATTTTAAGATATTTCTATTATCAGACGTACATCTGACACTGAAAGCAATGTGTATACATTGAGTTACCTTTCAATACCATTGATCGTGTATTTGTTTCCATCAATAAGAAAAAAATAATATTGATGATGTTGTAGGTACTGTTTTCATTCGTTTCGATTGTTTTTTTCTTGAATATCTTTTCCTAACAGATACATGTTTTTATCATTTGCATTATCAAATTATAATCTAAACACGTAGGATGATTTGTTCAAACCTATTATATAACAATGTGACTCTATAAAGAGGATAACTGGATTTCAAACAATAGAATAAGATGCAACAAAAGTCAGCCATATTGTTTTCTCTTTGGTAATCGCATTTAATGATAAAATACATGCTAGTTACGTTTGTTAATTACTCTTAATGTAAAGCTCTTAAACGTCACCATGACTCACGTTAAGGTTATTCTAAAGTTTAAATTCAATGTTAATTTATGTTCACTAATCTATGAGTTGTGAGACAAATGAATCGAACGGGTTTTTTTTTAAATTAACGCTATACAACATTTTGCTCAAAGTCTTTATTTGTATCTTACCTTTTTCAAAATGGTATCTTTCCTAGAAACAAAAGATCGTTGTCGCTCAGTATCATTTGTTACAAACTTCGTCGTCCGTTGTTGACTGGTATTTACTGTATCGTTCTTTATTTCGGCTCCTTTGGGTAAACGTAAGTGTAAGTTGTTGTTGACAACACGGCGTCGTAAATTATTGGGTGGATGAACATATGTTTCTCTGTTCATTTGGTGGAAGTATCTGTTGTTATTTTTTCTGGTTTGTTGAAGTATTAATTCGGAAGCTGGCCGTCTGAAGTTTTCTGAACCTTTGTCCTCCTATGAAAAGGTTAATAATAGTTATATCCATGTTACGTATCGATTAATTTTAAGGAAAATTAATAACAGAGAGGTTGTAAAGTCATGATAAATTATTATGAGGATCTTACAATAATAAATATGACTTTATATGCAAACGTTGGAAGCATTTATATGTGAAATGGTACAAATTTCAAGGAAAAACTAATAATACGTTCAAGAATGCCGAATCCAACGTCTACCTTTCTTAACAGTTTATCTTATAGCGCCATTCATAGTACCAACCAAATATATAAGGACCAGTTCCAATTCTCCCCATCATAAACTATCCGTTTCCTATGTAGTCATTCATTACTTTGTAACAAAATTGTGTACACATCAACTCCATTATCGTAGAATGAAACATAACCCAGGCATTGCCTAGTCGATTTTCAGGTTATGCAGTACTGATGATGTCATCACATATGAGAAGCAATTCGTATGTTGCACAACCCAATTGTACTAATTGAAGGCATGCAAATTGGAGTTCTTTTACAGCGATTGTGAAAGGTTTGCCGTTTAACGAATGAAAATGTGATGTTGATAAAAAAAAGGGCAATTAAGAAGACTTGTAAACCCAAGATTACAAAGATGATGAACAACAACTTACTATATATGTATGTTACACTTCTATACTAGAATGAATGAGAACTATTTGGTATATGTTGAACACATTTATCCCTTGGCTGTTGATATAATGGATACAATGTACAATTCAGAAATTGACAATGATAGTCGGTTTGAAATGATAAATGAAATCATTCTTAAGTATCAACATCAGCGCAGCGCCTGCATACAGAACAAATGTCCGTCCTTAAATGATGAGCAAAGTGAATATCGCAACAACAGACAACTATAAAACTTGATTACAGTCGATAGATTAGAAAGGGAAAACACGAGTATGAAGGACATTAAACAAAACAACAATTTCAAGATCCCAACTCGAATCGGTCAGATAAAGTGAACGTGTGTGGTGAGGTAAATAATGGTTTTATTCATTCGACGCGCTTTAATATTAGGAACACATATAAAAATTCATGTTGCTCGGTCATTAGTTTGAACATCTTTTAGGTATTTCCAACCGTAATTTTTTCATACATTTCCAACATATTCAGTATGTTAAGTTTGACATTTTCCTGCACTTATAACTAAGGCAACCATAGAATACCGCTGTAAGATAGTCATAAATCGTTTGAGAAAAAAAAACTGGGTTATAATCTAAAACAGAGGGAAACACATCAATGTTAAGTGGAAAACAACGAAACAACAGAAACACTGAAGAGAACAAAATCAAATGACAATGCAACAAACAGAAAAAACGAACGATAAGATAACAACTGCCATTACTTATTACTTGTATTTGGCATGCTGGGTTATATATAGACACCAAAAGATGACTACGCTGTGTATATCTATAACTTTGGTGCCAAACAATTAAACGGTTAGTTTAACTTGCATGCCTTAAATTTACGCTGTGTGTTTTTGTGCTACGAGAGGCGGAAGATACAAAAGGGATACATTTTTCTAGTTATAATACGTTATTGCCTGTAAGTTTCCATATTTGCCAAATACTGGTTACTTTACCTCGCTGGTTAAAAGCAATCTGAACATTTTTTTAAGTAGAATATATTTTATTGATAGTTTTGACATTTGTAAGTGGATACATAGACAATAACTGTTTATTGTCCTTAAATATCGGTTGTATTTGTAGGAGGCTAGGAAATAAGGTGTTTGCGAGCTCTTAGCTTTTACTCGACATTCACTAAACATGCATGCTGGAATTGACATGATTGTTTTTGAAACACATTTAAGTTTTGAAATCGATAGTTGTCATCGTAGAAAAGACTGTTATTCATGTGTGTATGTTATCAGAAAATTTGTGTGATTCTTATTGGTCTAAAGAAACGTTTGAAAACAAACAGAACGTATAAAAGTAATCGTTAATTCGCAATTAATACGTCAATGGAATGCAACTGCAATACATATTCTGAGGTCACGCAGGTTCATACAATACTCAGTCCGGCAGTGGGCGGAGCTTTAAAGCGATATCTGTATAGTATACAGTTACAGCAAAGCAAAGGGTTGTATCTGTATAGTAGAACACTCAATTGCAAGATAAATCAAATACCGGTACCTTATTACCTTAGTAGTATATAATACATTTTGTTAGTACTTGTTGAAATCTGATCTTGATATGTCCCGGGGTTGTCTTCATCGAATTTAAGCAATGTTACCTTTGTTAACAGTTTGAGTGTCAATAAACTTAGTTAGTTTTGGCTAATTTGCTAAGGATGTTTGCTCTTCTTGTTTTTGAATATTTATTCAGGTATTCGGGTATTCGGAATCCTTTAGTTTTATCCATGCGGTGCCAATAAACATGATTGTATTACATGTCATTATAAAGCCATATTTGAAATTGAATTTTGTTATTTTAGGTTTTAAAAGAACAAGTATATGAAAAGGGAATTATTTCTCGCCAAATTTTCAATTGCTTGTATCTCGAAAACAAACATACAGTCCCCTTAATGTTGTTCTTCCTTTTTGTTTGATCCGTTTTTATGTCAATTTGTAATGGTTTTATAAAAAGTTTGTTATTTGAACATAGTAGCGAAAATTCTTACAAGTGATATAATTCATGATTTGTTGATATGACCTCAACAGTTCTATTAGTCAACTAATAAGTGAAGCATGGTTTGTTTTTTTAACACTTTAGCTAAAACCGGTTGTTGTTGTCATCTCGAATCTGCATTGAGAATGGTTAAGAAGACAAAATATGGTATAAGGTCAATGAAGGGATGACACAAAACATTTCCATTTCTTATATATGTAAGCGTACCATTATTGTGTCAAAAAGTCAAAATTTTACACAGACTGTCAATAGTTATCTTTGATAATATTTTACTTTGGGTCGTTGACAGAATGATATAATCATTGAAATGTGAACCTTATTCTAGCATGTCTTGTATATGAAACCTAATTTACAGATTGTGTGTAATAGTTTGGTTGTATATATATATAGATGATTCGAATTGGAATTATTAGTTTGAGATATGTATTATATATCTACGATGTTAAAAATTGCAATCAATCTGACGAGGCCAAAATTATTAAAACTTACCTCTTTTGCAAACGAACTGTCATCGTTGTTGTTCCAAGACCACCATAGAACTAAAATTATGATGATGACTATGGTTTGTGGTATAAAAAGAATTAGTATTAGAATAATGATAATGCCAAATGCAATGCATATATTTTTTAAATTCATTATTACATGTATTATCACTATAACAAACAGCATGAATATGATCTCTTCAATCATGATTAACTTCCTATGTTTAGTTGGTTTGTCGCTTTGTGTCAGAAGCTATGAGAAAATATCTAATCAAGTGCATATGTACACAATCTTAGATCAAACTATACCTTGTCAGGTGTATGACCTTGACATATAATCCATTGAATGTCGTTCAATATTATAAACTAAAACAATGTCACTTATATCAAATGATTAAAATTGTTGATAAAGTACTTGTTTTTACAGTTATGTTAATGTACAGTTTGAGATGTTTGAAGTTATTTGTTAATCTGTAGATGAACCTAAATGGTTTTTATTCCCGTTTTTATACTCACTAAGTACATACCAGTATGAATTTATTACATTTTTTTTTATTAATACAAGGACAACTATGATAAAGATATCAGCAGATTTGTATATATATAAAAAAATTCTGTCCTGTCCAAAAAATCAGTGTTTTTCAAATGCGCGTCTGTTTTTGCCTTAATTGTATTTTTATATATATTTCTGATAGTTGTTAACTTTTTGCGTCTGAAGATGAACTATTCTTTCTACTCTTTGGTTCAATGATTTAATGCTTGTTTCGATAAACTATATTTGTTCTCTAAAGTTGTATAGGTTAAGTACCCTGTTACCTGTTTTGACAGTTTTCATGTTTAAAATACTGAAAAAAATAGTTATTTTCTTTTTTACAATGTTTGGCTATGAGAGTTCCTGATAAAGGTAAATCCAGAAAAGCGGTTCGGACGCAAAAAAAAAATATCAAACGTGTTGTTTTCACTTTTTTTAGACATTTCATAATATAAACAGTAATATGAAACAGATATAATGAAACTAAGGATCGAACTTCCTGATTCAAAGGGAATATTAGATTTATTGAGCTTATAATTTGATGTTAATTTTGGTAATATTGCTCATAATTATGTTGATGCGTACTTATACATCCTTTGATTTTAAATATTCCGATTTGAGTGTTTCTGGTGAAAGTTTGTCTAGAAAGGCGCTTCGTACGCAATAAAAGTTTATTTTGGTTTGACATGCGTTCTTAATTAATTCTTTTCTTTGGACATTATATTAGTTGTAACTTTTCTAGAACCACTAAATTATATACGCTTTCTTTTACTACTATTATAGGCCAAAGTTGGGTTTAGGTCAAAGACAAAAAAGATAATGTTTCTACTGACGTATCATTACTTATTGTTTACTTTATATATATAAGCCCCATAAATGATTTTTGTTTGCATGTTTAAGTGTAACCTTTTTTCGTGTGCGCAGCAAAAGACTTTTTAATATTTGTTTAATTATTTTACCTGGTAAACAGTGTGCTTTATTTTTTTACACACTCTTTCTCAGGTTACGCAGATCCAACCACATAAATAACTTTGGACTGTAGTATTATGTAAGCAAGTCTTATTTAGCCAAGTCTTACGTTTTTCAAAAGCCATTCTGTGCAGAATTTAGACACTCGAAAGTGTTTCTAAATTAAACAGAGTGATTCTTAGAAGATTTGCATATCAAGGGATACGTTTATATTGTTGGTCAATAGGAATTCTGGTAGTTGCTATGGAATATTGCTTTTTGATAAGCGATGATGACGAAACAACTTTCTGCAACCTATCAGCTCAATGGTAAATATGTATATTTTCACTGCTTGTTCGTCGTTTATTTACGCCATAAACACAACATATTCATTACAATAATTATAAGATATGTTTGTAGTTTATTGTTTACCAGAAAGCAAAAATCCTGGAATACATTTGTTGCGTTACCTCAAAAATTGTTCATGCACAACGCAAATGAAACAAAATTAACAATTTACGCATGATAGAGGTTAAGAGTGGGGAAATTGAATTAAATTATTACCAATTAAAAAGAATTACAAGGACTGAATGCCCTTTAAAGGAATTTATGTGTGTATTGTCTGGACCAAGTATAAGTTAAGAGTGATTTTGCCATGTGATTTTTGCCTTTTGCCATGTTATATATCTCAACTTGTACGATTCGCTCGTGTATGTAACAATGTTTTAGATTTTAACGAGAGAAATTTATGTATTACTGAAAAATTATAACACCAGGGTTTTCGATATCACAAACTAGTCAAAACATTTACTAAAGTTTATCATCGGTATAAGGACATCATTCGTAAATAAAGCTCAACATGCAGACTTCTTATACGTTCAGGTATTTCACATCCATTTTTTTATGGAAATATTCTTTATAAAGCACAAAGGTGTCAGTTTTCACCTCAAAAACTAACAAAACCTTTGAATAGACTTATTAAGAAGGGATATAGTTACGATACTGTTGTCAGGTCATTAAAGATTGCCTATTTTGGCGTTAATATTGATTCACTTATAGGGTCTTTGCATCGGAACTAAACACATTTATTCAAAAACCAGTTGTTGGCATGACACTGGTTATGTTCTTCTCATATATGTTATGATGGTATGATACTAAACCCCTAACGGGAAGGATTGTTCCTGATGTTCATATGATGAAATCATAATCTTTCAGTCAGTTTAATTGAAGTCTGGAGCTGGCATGTCAGTTAACTTCTAGTAGTCTGTTGTTATTTATGTATTATTGTCATTTTGTTTATTTTCTTTGGTTACATCTTCTGACATCAGACTCGGACTTCTCTTGGACTGAATTTTAATGTGCGTATTTTTATGAGTTTACTTTTCTACATAGGCTAGAGGTATAGGGGGAGGGTTGAGATCTCACAAACATGTTTAACCCCGCCGCATTTTTGCGCCTGTCCCACGTCAGGAGCCTCTTGCCTTTGTTAGTCTTGTATTATTTTTATTTTAGTTTCTTGTGTACAATTTGGAAATTAGTATGGCGTTCATTATCACTGATCTAGTATATATTTGTTTAGGGGTCAGCTGAAGGACGCCTCCGGGTGCGGGAATTTCTCGCTACATTGAAGACCTGTTGGTGACCTTCTGCTGTTGTGTTGTTTTTTTGTTTGTTTTTTTTTTGTTTGTTTTTTGTTTTTTTTTTCTATGGTCGAGTTGTTGTCTCTTTGGCACATTCCCCATTTCCATTCTCAATTTTAATGATTATGGATTTTTCGATAGGATTCTCCTCTGAGTTCAGTATTTTTGTGATTTTACTTTTTAAAGGAATCTGTTTGTGTATTATCTGCACTAAGCAACTCCAAAAAAGTAGTCATGCACAAGGCAAATTCAATGACAGAAATTAACAATTTACGCATAATAGAGGTTAAGAGTGGTAGTCCGGCCGATTGGTGCAGATATAGAGTAGAATTGCTCACTTTATGAGGAAAGCATGAAACTTTGCACAGTAGTTCTTGGGTATATACCCTTTGATTTTAGCTATGAACCCACTCTGAAAAATTCAATATGGCTACCATATTTAAGATGGCGTAAAAACGTTATCAAGATTGTCCGCAAGGTATTTCATATAATTTCGGAAATTAAAGGAATGATTCTTTAAAAATGGTCTTCATGTTCTTGAATTTGTTATCAATTAATTTTAAATTATAAAAAAATAATTGAGTTATTTCTATAACACATACATTTGCAAATATGGCTGCATATACAAAAACAAATAGTGAAATTCAAAATGTTAATCAATATGTTACATGTTATTGTAATTGTTCTTTTAACGCTTAAGTGGAATGAAATAAGTTAAAGCTAGTAGATTGAAAGTTAATATAGGTCGGTTAAATGTGATGGAATGTTTGAGGCAGTGCCGAGGGCACCTTGTCTCGTGTCTCTTCAATGCCACGTCTTACGTCACTTATCGGGTTTTCTTCTGACGTACCTACTACATCGTCAAATTATTATATGCAACCAATAGGTGTACCTTTCTTAAGGCGGATAATAAAATTGAGAATGGAAATGGGGAATGTGTCAAAGAGACAACAACCCGACCAAATGAAAAACAACAGCAGAGGGTCACCAACAGGTCTTCAATGTAGCGAGAAATTCCCGCACCCGGAGGCGTCCTTCAGCTGGCCCCTAAACAAATATATACTAGTCCAGTGATAATGAACGCCATACTAATTTCCAAATGGTACACAAGAAACTAAAATTAAAATAAAACAAGACTAACAAAGGCAAGAGGCTCCTGACGTGGGACAGGCGCAAAAATGCGGCGGGGTTAAACATGTTTGTGAGATCTCAACCCTCCCCCTATACCTCTAACCAATGTAGAAAAGTAAACGCATAACAATACGCACATTAAAATTCCGTTCAAGAGAAGTCCGAGTCTGATGTCAGAAGATGTAACCAAAGAAAATAAACAAAATGACAATAATACATAAATAACAACAGACTACTAGCAGTTAACTGACATGCCAGCTCCAGACTTCAATTAAACTGACTGAAAGATTATGATTTCATCATATGAACATCAGGCACAATCCTTCCCGTTAGGGGTTTAGTATCATACCATCATAACATATATGAGAAGAACATAACCCGTGTCATGCCAACAACTGGTTTTAGAATAAATGTGTTTAATTTAGATGCAAAGACCTTATCAGTGACTCAATATTAACGCCAAAATATGCAATCTTTAATGACTTGACAACAGTATCGTAATTATATCCCTTCTTAATAAGTCTATTCAAAGGTTTTGTAAGTTTCTGAGGTGAATACTGACACCATATTGAACTGGTGATATCTTCCATATTGAACTGGTGATCTTCCATAATTATTTTATCAGAAGGACCAAGGTTATATTGATCGGCCAATCCACGATTACGCTGATTAGTTTAAAGCATAACATCAGCTAGTTTTGTGACAATTTGTGTGAGGTTATGCTCCTCATTTTCCAAAGGACTGCTCATATTTCCTTTATCGGTCGGTGATACTGCGCCATCAGCAAAGTAGACTTGGCGATGGACATATTTGGCACTATTTTATCATATATCGCCACCTGGTTGGCGATTGATGTTTTCAATTTTTTTGAACGCCTTGTTGAAATTTTCTGGGTTCTTCTCTATTACATGCCTTGCAGAATGTTTTTTATTACATCCTAGGAGGAATGCTTTGGTTCCAATCTGGTTGAATCGTCTTTCTTGCTAACGCGCTATTCTAATGCTTTTCTTAAGGCCTTGGAATCATCATTTTTGTTTACCTTGCGAGCGTTCTCAAAGCCAACATCGGCAATCTGGGAGCCAACTCCTGTTTTACTATTGTCATCTACCGGCAATTCGTTCAAATTGATAAATGAACGCATCCCAATTCAGGGATCCTCTTCAATTGAGTATTTGCATTTTTCGGAGCTGTGGGCGTCTAGTAGCTCCGGTCCCTTGCACTAAGATTTACTTGCCATCGGGTATATTCTCTCTCCAATGAGGAGTTTGAAGAAGAGCTGTTACCACACTCTTTTGGTTTCCTCTGCTCTTTCTGGATCGGTCAATGGACTCAGCTTGCTGTTATTGGAAGCCTGTTAGAGTTCCAGGAGCTGACGAGGTTGTCATAATTGGTGTGATAAATGTGGGAGGAGGATATGCCACAATCTTATTAGATTGGATTTGACATTGACTCGAGACGGGGATCATACCGTAAGTAGGCACTGCAGTTATCATTGGAGAAACTTAATAGGCTCCACTTGCAGCCAATTGTTTCTGTAATGGTTTGCTGCTCTGAACCAAATATTATTGACTCATAGTAGGTGGTAAGTGTGCGTAAGAAGACACATACGCCTTTTGCTGGTATCCTTGATAAGTACTAGAGGTTTCTAGTATGTTCTTAAATGGAGGTTGCTGTTGAATAATTTGAACTGTCTCATGCAGGGCCAAGGGTGAAGAACCTTCAACAGAGTTGGCGCAGCTGATGGTTCATGCGAACTATAATTGGGAAAAGACCCAAGGCATTGATTTTGTTGTGTACTTTTGGTAAACGTTGTACTGGCTAAAGTCAAATGTTTGCTTAGATGATGTGTCCATTGCATGAATTTAAATACTTTATTTCGATTGTCCACTAATTCACTTACATCAGATGCCAGTTGTTGGAAGGTACCCTGTTGTTTAAATGCACTTATATATTGAACTGTGTCTCCTTCGTCAGTTGTTGTCAGCTTGTCCATCTGTCTCACCACAACATCGAATATCTTACTGGTCTGACCATCAATTCTGCCAAGCAATTACCACTAGCCTTGTGGTCTATTCTGTCTCCAGACTGCTGAAGTTGCAGAAGATATTGCTCTCATCTGTTCGTTTTTAATAGTCATTACCTCTTTCTGTTCAGCTTGAGACCAACACATATTTTATCAATTCGCGCTTCGCTCTGTTTTATATTGCGGTAAATCTCAGCTGTTCTTTGAGCATTATATTTCCTATCTGCTAAAAGTTCTTGGTACAATTGTTTACTAGTCATTTCTGAGTTGTCCTCTGTTAAAGCGTATTCAGCTGTGGGTTTCTCCATATCCCCAAGTAATTCAGTTTCTGCCATTTCAATGTTCTTGTCCTTGTTGTCCTCAATTTCTGCAATTTCACTGATATGTGTTTAAATGATTCTCAACTCACAGTATAATATCTCAAATTGCAAAATATTGCGATCTAAGAAATAAGATACAAATGTAGGCACTGAATAATATTTAAGGGCAGATAAATTCCAAATCACAGCTTTTATGTGTGACCCAATACAACAAATATTGCAGTTTTTAATGAAAGCTACTACTTTGTCTATGAAATGACAAACCAGACAAAATCAAAAAGGACAGAACTGGGACAGAAACTAAATGACACTATACATCAATACAATGCTTAAATTCAGATCAAATCTCAATAATGAATACTTGCTTATTTTTCAAGGCGGCCATTTTGAATTTCCAAGATAGATCAAAACAAAATCTTGCTAAGTACACCAAGTCATTCAAATATGTTGATTTCTGTGCTTCCATCATCAAATTCACTGTGGTTTGTTCAATACTGGAAAATATTTTTGAATGTATTGCAGCCATCTTGAAATAAGCCGCCATATTGAATGTTGAGGATGGGTCTATAGCTAATATTGCTCAGTACACAAAATTGTACCATCATGAAAAATTTGGTGCTTTCCTCATTATTTGAGCAATTTTTTCACCGTTCGGCCGGACTATGGGGAAATTGAATTTAAATATAACACTATAATTTAACGTCTTTTAAAGGAATTTGTGTGTGTATTATCGGCACCAATCCACTCATAAACATGACTTTTATTTGTGTGCGAGTTTTAATCCTTTATTGAATAACCTGACATTCAGAGATTTACTTATCAAGTTTATGCACGTATTATCTAACGCATATTTTTTGTCAGGATGGGTTAATTACCAGTAAAATTAAATACAAATATATTACATAACACCAAAAAAATAATTGTACGGATTAGAAAGATTTTCATGTCAATACTTATTAGCAAACACAATATAAGAGACATTGTACACAATTGAGACAAACCAAACATATAGAAACAAATCCAAATAGGTAAACAACGACAGGTCATTATATAGCCTTCAATAATTGTATGATTGAACCTTTCCAATGCCTTCAACTATTCATGTGTCACATTTATAGCACACTATATTTTATAGAAATTCTCTCTCCTTTGAATTATTTTACATTTATCATTTCGACACCAGTTATAGCTCACTATGTGGTATTGGCTTTGCTCATTGTTGAAGACGATAAAGGGACCTTAAGTCATTGTTATTGTGGAGAGTTGCCTTATTGGCTATCATACCACTGCCTTCGTTATATTCATTGCAGATGTTGCGGTGTTCGTGTTACTCATTTTTCATTTTTTCTGCATACTGCTTTTTAAATTGTTATTGTTGGCCATGTAATTGTCTAATTTTTTTCTGGATTTTGATTAAAACATTGGTACCTATTCCCCCTTTTTTACCTATTGAAATGAGATTGCCACTGAACAATAAATATCATCTCATTTTAAATGTCGATTGATAAAAGAATTAAACAACTTTAAGTGCGCATGCTTACTTGGATTATAACACTTTGCATGAAGTATTGATTTTTACTGAAGGCGAAAAAAGTTCGTTACTCGAAAAGCCTATATAATTTATTCCCCTAATTGACAGCAAGGTTAATCTGTCCCACTGATCAAGCAACTTGCTACAATTCTGTGTTTGGCAGTCAACAAGACCAACTGATTCACTAAATAACATCAACAGTAGTATACCGCTGTTCAAAGTTCCTAAATCGATTGAGAGAAAACAAATTCGGGTTACACACTTAAACGATGGAAACACATCAACTATAAAAGGGCAACAAAGGAACAACAGAAGTACTGACGTGCAACACAAACAAACGCTAACATACATAGAAAATAACTGTTTGATAAGAACTGCAATATTCCTGACTTGGTATTTGACTGTTAAGAAAAATGGTGGATTGAACCTGGTTTTACTCCTATCAAAATCTTTCTTCTATAAGACAGCATGACCCACCATTCAAAAACCATAAAACAATTCCTGAATTGATAGGTTTACATGTATCACCATACAAGTAACCTGTCACTATTCCTCTGAATGTAAAACATTTCAACTGTTCACTAAAATTCGACACATTATTTTCTTCTGTAAGGCTGCAAGACCGACAACAAATCAAACCATCATACTTTGTATATGATCAAACAAGTCAAATTATCCAATTACTTATGCAAATTCCCCTTTTGATAGGCCGGAATATTCACTCACGTAAAGTAATTCTACTTATAATTTTATCACAATAATGCCATTTGTTTCTTAAAACAAATGTATAAAAATAACGTCTCCTAATATAGCTCCATCAACAGTCTTCCAGTGATGTCTCTGAACTGCTTTTGTTAATTGTGTCTGTTGGTGCGAATGTTTTTCTCAATCGAAATGATAAATAGATCTACATAAAATTGAGAATGGAAATGAAGAATGTGTCAAAGAGACAACAACCCGACCATGTCTGTTTTATAATTATTCCCCTTGTAATTTATTTTGCTACTAGTTGAAGCAGAAACTAAATTATAAATGTACAAAACTACCCTGACATATAGGGTCGTTGTGACTAAATTTTTAAAAACGAATAATAGAGTAAGGTGTAAACATGGTAAATATAATATATAAAAATCTTTTAAATAATTTTGAACTCCAGATTCATATTCGTCTACACAAAACTCATTAGAAACGTTGATTAAAATCAGTTGGAAGGCCATATGAAATACATAGTTAGATAGCATTTAAATCCTATACTATAGTTAAGAAGGAATGGAATCGAGACAGTTCCTTTGGAAAACGGGTACGCATTTTAACTCAGTCTCCATTATTGCCATACTTCTTTTAATTCTGAAACTAACATAAGCGCAGATAATAGTGTTTCATGGTGTGATAATCCTCGAAAAGAAATCTGGAACTGTGGCAATTATGGTTAAGCCTTGTTTAATAGCAGGACTTTTTTTTCCTTTTTTTAATTAGAAATATTGAAACTCGGCATTTCAACCTAGTTATCACGTTCATACAGTTACATAACTGCACAACGTTGTTGAACAATTCATGTCTAAACTCTTATTTATCTTCTTTTGAATACGACATGATTTTCTATTGAAACTCGTCAGTTCGTTTATGAGAAAGAATATTTCATTTTACAACATTAGACGTTAATTTTGATTAAGAAAAAGAACAATATTGCAATGCACTTTTATGATTGTTTTTAACATGTTTAATACAATGATTGACAAAATAATGTTCTCTTTTCAAATTTAGTCCTTTTAAAACTGGATTGTGTTTATATGCATTTATAATCATGATTTCATCAACTTACTTAATCATTAAATTATCAAGAACGCTGCCATCCGACATCATGATGTACAAATGTCTCTTATTATCAATTTAAAAAAACATATCAGCAATTATACAACAATAAATTAAAATTAAAAAAGTAAATCGAATTTACTTCAAACTACATTTCACATTTGTTTCGGAATATGAATGTGACCAAAGTCCCGTTTTCTTTTCCTCAAATGTGACCTACTGAACTAGACTTATAACCGGGTCTATACTTGAAACATGACCGGTACCACATGATGAGCAGGGTCTCATTGTTTCTTACTGTTGATTGCCTTTCAATTGTTTTCCATTTTCCTGACCTTGTCTGTTTGTTATCGACTTATAGCTTCAAACATACCCAGGCTATCTTTCGCTGGTTTTTTATCTACATTCCGGTGCCAAATATATAAAACACAAACATTATCATAGTTTGCCGATAACACATCATGTTCGATGGACATTCGATGATCGCTAGATTGCATTAAATAAATTATTAGCATTTATATTATATACCATTCATACATAAAAAATGTAAGTTGAATGTTGACTCGTTGCATGACAGCTTATCAGTGACCCTTTGTTTAATTACAAAAAAAAAAAACACCAAATGGTCGCTATAATTGACCTTCTTATAAATTTATATTACAAGTACCCATTGATACAACACTTCCGCTAATCAAAAACGCAACGCTGGCAAACGAAATTATTTACATGTTTTACCTAAATTCTTGAATGAAACAGGCATATTTGTCTGTATACTCAATGTATGATATACTGATGTGAACTCCGAAAAACCATGATTGATCTATTTAGTGTGATTGCCTTTTATATTGCTTTAACTTAGTGCGAGTTATCGTAGGTAAGTGCTTTGCGAATCTTTTTGTCAGTCGTTTTTGTTTTGTGTGCTGCGTGTCGAACTGATGAGTCAAGCTCTTTTATTTACGTCGTTTTCGTCTCTGCATAGTTTGCACGTTGGCAATCATACCACATCTGGTTTTTGCCATATGAAAGGTCATTGACATTGATTTAAGGATATTTTAACGAACAGCAACGCCTTGAACACTGACTGCTTGTACTCGATGTTAAATTTTCAACGTTTTTGTTATTAAGTTTATACATAAAAAGACAGACAGCTTTGGTCAGAGTTTTATATTTGTGTTTGTTATTGTATTTCACTAGTTGCTAGTTAATGTATAACTCAATGTGTAAATTAATAATCGTCAGCAATCGCAACCTTTCTAATATTAAAAGTACTTTTTTTGTGTTGAATATAAGAACATTCATAGTGACACACATTTTTTCCTGGCTTTCACTCAAAGTCAGAATTGTGTTTTAATGTTTTCGATTAAGAAAAATAATGACATTGAAATCATGAAAGTAAAATTGGCTGGTGACAGGATTTCAATTAAACCGTTGTAATTGACAGTCTTCCAATCTTTTCGATTCATATTGGAACATCGAATACCTTTGTGTCTCCGCGACAGTTTCAACGATAAAAATAGTACAGCATTTAATGAATGCCTTCCAAATCCAAAGTTTTATGATAGGTTGGAAACTTTAGAAATACAATCCATCCATTCCAAAAAAGCTGTATCATACATCGGACGTCGTTTCACATTTTTACTAGATAGTTAAAAATTGCACATTTATCTGTTTTTGAAGGAAATATAAAAATGCAATATTTGACAAGCTTGACCTTATTTCGGTTTATACGGTTAACTTGCTTTATACGGTTTTTAGTGGAGTTAGTGTTGTTTCTTAATTATTATTTATAACTCAAAAGTGTGTCAGAAATCATATCTGATATTCTTCCTCAGTCATAATAACCTTCCATCATTACCGAACTTAACAAAGAAATAACACGACGGGTGCCGTATACGGTGCAACAAATGCTTACCCTTCCGGAGCACCTGATTTCACTCCCGGTTTTTAGTGGAGTTCGTGTTATTTCTTATTAACTATTTATAACTCAAAAGTGTGTCAGAAATCATATCTGATATTCTTCTTCAGTCATAATAACCTTCCATCATTACCGAACTGAACAAAGAAATTACACGACGGGAGCAGTATACGGTGCCGGAAATGCTTACCCTTCCGTTGCACCTGATTTCACATCCTGGTTTTTAGTGGAGTTCGTGTTGTTTCTTATTTCTTATTTATAACTGTTGATGTAGATGTCCTTTGGTTTTGTGAGTTTTTGTTTACTCCAATTGGTTTCGATTGTTATTGTCTTTGTATCATCAGCAAAACATAGTGACGATCCAGTCACCAAGTAATAGCTTGGACAGTTAGGCGCTAACACATACAACTGTCCTTCACAAGAAGAGTGGTCATATATATATGTTGACTAGTACAAAATGATTTAAAATACGATATATATGTTAAAAGCAATGATTTAAATCCAAAATGAAGCCGATCAACTATAAATCTAAATATATCTGTTAAATAATAAGATATTCCTATGATAGATATAGGCAACAATAATTTATTGATGTTTAAAAAATCTCATAAATCGATAAAGCAAATCGTGGTAACAAACTAAAACTTAAAGAATATCATGACCTCCAATATGTTCAAGATGTGATGAGTAGGGTAAGTAGTTATCACCTACCCGCCATGCGAATCCTATATCAAAGTCAAAATGTCACAATCAAGAATAGAACTAATCAGTAAATTGACAAGTCTGTTATCAAAAGTTTGTTAAGAGTGCGAAAACGTGTTGCAACTGATTTGTGATGGTAAATTTTAAACTTTAGAATTGTCGTTTTACCTTATATCTATTTTAAGGAAGTTCGCTGCTCAGTTTCAAAATAAATAACTTTCCATAACACTAGTATATATTGATAGGGGATAAATTGAGGAATAAAAAAAAAAAAAAAATATATAGGGGTTCAATGTGCTTGTTTTCGAGATATTAGCCATTGGAATTTTGGCGGGAAAATGATCTCTCTTGATTTTTCATAGCTTTATCATTGACCAGTGAAAGTTCTCAAAAACTATTAAAAAATAAATAAGATTTTATAAGACTTTTACAAATGGCTTATAATTATACATGTAAAAGATTTATAAAAAGAAAAAAGAGGGCTATGGGCATTTTTTTAAAGGCATTGAAATAGATAGAACCAGAGAATTTCGAAAATCTGACAAAAATTCCACACCATGACAAGCAAACATCCTTAAAACAGTTTGGTATGTACAGAGAATGGGAATTTAACAATAGGGCACCTATTTCATCAACATATCTCGTTTTTGAATATATAATACCAGATCAAAAATATCTTGGCTTTAATAAACTATTATGGTTATTTTATATACATTAATATATACTTTTTATTTGATCCGAAAGCGATTTTTTTATGTGTTTTGCGTATTCTTTAGAGAATTTACAAAACAAATGCGATATGCTAGAAAGTTGAAAGTAAAATTAATTGTTATTGGTTAGAAAAAAACGTTTATTTGATAAATGCTTTATCATTATAATTGAAAATGATATTCATATATACTTCACAGGGATCTCAAACTGAAGAAAGTATCAAGCAATAGATAGAATTAAGAAACTTTCTTGGCGCAAAGTTCTTTTTTAAATTGGTAAGTTAAAATCATTGCAGTTGTCATTGATTCTAGTTTGAAGTTGTCTGATAAAAGATTATTCTCCTAACCGACTTATTCCGATACAATGTTCTTCCGGATGCAGATAAATAAAAGTGACAAGACTGTTTCATTCATTCATGTCTTTATTTCCTCATAATTGAGATACAATGACTACATACAATTAACTAAATATCAGACAACAAAAAGAATAAACGAAATAGAAACAGCAGAAAAACAGGTTTTTTTTACATATACAGACAAATATCTTCACTTTAGTCTCTCAGCATTAAGGCCTTATATAATCTCGATTGATGACATATCATGTATTGCCTAACCTGACACAACGTCCATATGTTGCTATGCACTGAACCACGTGAACGTGACATAGCCTTTCAAACTCCTAATGTTCGGCACTTAAATTCAATGGAATTCTTCCTTGTAAAATTATCTATATATCCTCATCTTTACATTCACTTAGTTCACAATAAAGTTGTAGTGAAAAATTCTCGATAATCATATCCCACCACAAGTCGCGCAGCTCTGTAGTGCAAATGCAGGAACAACATACATGTACATAGACATCATTAAAGTCTTTTTCGCATGCGACGCATTAATCTCCTGATGAATTTGGTATATCAGCTAACAGTTTTGTAATAAAATATGAATTTCGTATCGTATTTCTTCAAACGATTGTGCTTTTTTCCAGAAGTTTGTCATAGAAACTTGTTTGTGAATATTTCTAAAACGTATAAAATTGACATCTTACGCAATACGGTTTAACCAGTTGAACGACTGTTGTTCGTTAACTGTTTTGTGAACAATCGATTTCCATTGACTTTTTGATGGGAAACTACCCGTATCGAAATATTCAGTAAAATATTGAATAAGTCCATATGTTCTTAGAATTTCAATAGCATCAGGAATGTATCCATAGTGACGGCGGTAAGGGTCTATGCGGAATGAAAATAGTCGAACCAAAAATATTCTTTTTGAAAGATAAATGTTATCTAACATACACAGTTTTTGAAAAAAGAACAGTTTTCTTTTGTGAATAAAACTCATAATCGGATGAATTCCAATAATGCTCTCGCACATATCAGATCTGGTAGAAGTTTTTAAAGCTAAAATGTGTTTGACAATGAAGTGCTGAAAACAATTAAGCGTCGTTATATCACATGATTTGAGGTTACTCCATGTTTCGCATCCATAAAGAACACTTGGTAAGACAACAGTTTTGTATAATTTAACTAATACAGACGGATTGGTTGCTCTTAAAATTACTCCTTTCAATGCGAAGTATGCGTTTTTACCTTTTCTACAAGCATTTATAGTTCTGTTCTTAGTTTTGAATCGAGAATTAAGTTCAATACCTAAATGTGTATAGTTTTCAGATAGTGGTATATTCTTATTTCAAATACACCAGTGGAAGTTAACATTGTTGTCTCTTGTATTTATGGAGAAATGCATAATACTTGATTTGTTTGCGTTAAAACAGAACCGCCAGTTTCTATCGTACTCGAAACACACATCAAGCATGCGTTGGAGAGACAGTGGGGACGTGGCAATACATGATATGTCATCAGCAAGAACAGGTGCACCACAATTAATACTGTATATACCTGTGTTTTGATTGCATTTCTGAATTTCACATATTAAATCATTAATAAAAATTAAATACAGTAAACCAGACAACATACTGCCTTGTCTTACACCTTCTAACACTGGGAAAAAAATTGACTGGTGCTGGTTAACAACTATAGCACTTTTTGTGTTTGTATGAAAGTCATTGACTATTACCCATAATTTATTGATCACACCTAGTTGAAACAATTTGTACATAAGACCAAGTCTCCAGACTGTGTCGAATGCCTTCGGACTATCAAGAAAAGCTACAAAAATTTTACTACATAATTCAAGATTATGGAAAATTGTCTCATGAAGATTAAAGGAAGCTGTTAGGCAACCGAGGTTCTTCTGAAATCCTTGTTGTTGACAGTTAGGGAATCTTATGTTATCCAATATGACTAGCAGACGGTTTTTTATAACATACTCAAAGACCTTTGAAACACACGGAAAAAGTGTAATCGGACGGTAGCTGTCAGGAGATGTTTTATGTTTATTGTTTCCTTTAAAAAGTGGTACTAGTAAACCAAACTTCCAGTCATAAGGAACACGACCTTTCTTCACTATGAGGTTAAAAAATGAAGTAAGGCAACAGATAAGAACTTCTCCGCCGTATATCAGATGTTCATTTTGAATTTTGTCGTGTCCGCTGGCTTTTTTACTCATCAAGGATTTGACAATATCACGCACTTCACTTTCTTTGATGACTCCACAAGGTAGGTTCTCATTGGAGTTACAGCAGGTGTTTAAAATCTCTGAATACGCACTGTCAATAAATTGTTTCTTTGACGTATCAAAAGTGTCAGTATTGTCTGTTGTACAAATGTTTGAAAAATAGTCCATAAAGGCATTAACAATGCTTTCTGGGTCGTTACATATATCACCATTATCGATAATTTCCGGATAAATTCTTGATGTTGATGGTTTACATCTTTTTACTAGTTTCCAGAAAAACCGGATATCGCACTCATATTTGTTTTTTTTGTAATGTTTATACGATTTATGATTCATTGCTCTGGGCCGTACATCTGCCAGCCATCGTGTACGCATTGACCGTTCCGTCTGATGAGCTTTCTTAACATCGGGTGTCCAGTATGGTTTTGTATATGGGTTAAATACGCCCTCAGGAATAACGGAATCTGCAGCTGCATATAAAATGCTTTCGATTTCCGTGTTAACAGTATCTACATCTACATTGTCTAAATTAATTCGGCCGGTTAACAATTCTATTGGTACGTCCATAGAATCTTGATAGTTTCTTATATCTTCGTTATTAATTTTATGCCAAGCCGGAAATTTGTTATACGAATTCATTATTCGGTGTGGATTATTATCTATCAAAAGTTCTACTATTATCGGTAAATGATCTGAAGTACTGCTAATCGAACCTTCGTCAAGAATTTCACAAGACCTCAGTTTCCTAAGTACACTCTTATTTACAAGAAAGTAATCAATCATAGTTTTCTTAGTTATGAACGTATAGTCAGGCCCTGTATGCTTAATTTTACCACCTGAAAATAACAAATCATGTCTTTTAACAAATGTTTGCAATTCATCAGATTTACAATAGTTTGAATGCAATCTGTCTTTAGTACGACAACTAACATTAAGGTCGCCTGCTACAATAACACTACCATAATTACAATAATAAGAAACTAAAGTATCTAACATGTTCAATTCATTTCTATAATTATCTACACTATCGTCAGAAGGTAAGTATGCTCCAAAAATAAAAATTAACCCATTTGATTTGGTTTTTATCTGTAAACCTACAACTCTTTCAAAGTTTATATCATGTATCTCACTAATAGAGAATTGTAGTGTATTTTTATACAATATAGCAACACCGCCTTTCCTGTGATAAGCGTGATATTCATTTGGTAAGTCTTCAGCTTTACCTATACAAGTGTAGCCCTGTTCAATATTTGAAAGGTAATGTAGAGAACTCTTTTTAAGTTTGTGTTCAGAAACTACACAAATATCACAATCTGTATTTTTCAAAAGACTACTTAAACAAACAGTGGAGGACATTATGCCTCTAACATTCCAAGCTAATAATTTGAGACTAGACATAATCAAAAACAAAAGAAATATACGCAAAATACAATAGTTCAGTTTTGTTTTACATATTTTGAGTAAGAGTTTATTCATGGTGCTGTTCGTTTTCAGTTTCATTTGAAAAACGATGGTTCCACTCATAATTACTAAACCACTTTCTACATTGTACTCCATCCGGCCAAAAATTATGAGATTCAACATAATCTGCGCAATTTTCAACAACATTGAGTTTGGCAGATACTCGCTGTGCACTATGTTTTGTGTTAAACAATCTTAAGTAAGTCACATGTACGTTTTCTTTCTCAAGATAAGCTAGAATCCCTGGTCTCGTTGATTTAGGATTAATACCCGAGAGATAATATCTCGCCGTTCTCTTTCTTTTAACACCAGTAAAAAAGTTTTCAACAGAATCTGCGGGGGAGGTATCTATATTCTCGGTTACTCCATCCAATCGTACAGGTATTTTATAAGTCGTGCTCAATTGTTTATCAATTTCGCGCAAACCGTTATCTTTATGTGAGTCCGAGTGTGTATTCGTGTAAGACTTTGGAGTTGACAGTGGTGAAATGTTACCGTTAGTCGATTTATTTACTTCGCTTTGTACGTCAGTTACGGGTGAGCACACTGGAATGCTTATTTTTGTCTGATGAATACTTCTATTCGGAATAGAGTTCACCTGTTTTAGAAACGGTTGATTTGAGGTACGAGCCGGGATTTCTGTTGAAACTTTTTCGGCGCATGATTTTTGGGTTGATAATTTTAATTTGTTAACTTGTTTTTGCAGAGAAGCTTGTAATTTGTTGAACCTTTCTATCTCAGCTTCTATTCTTTGAACGCTGGTCGTGTAAGAATTAAAATTGAATTCTTCAATTGCTTTGGTTTGTTGATTAAATAGTTTGTGGTTAGCATCGTATTGTATAAATTTTCGTTCGTTCGCAACACAGTGTCGACTTAATATGTCATTCACATTTTCGAGATCAGTTTTTAACTTATTGTTTTCGGTTTTCATGTTTTTGATTGTTTTTTTTTTTTTTTTTTTTTTTTTTTGGTTTTCCGTTTCTTTCTAATTCTAGCATTCTAGCATTATACATTATATTGAAAATGATGCTACCCTTGATAATTCGAGGTTTGTTAGAAAAAAAAATGAAAAAGACTTGTTTCTAACGAGATATATAAAGCATTAGGATAGAATACAAAGCAGTTCATAAAACACCCAAAGAAAAAGAAAATATGAGTTAAATATGATGATTGACTTTGGTAAAAGCAGACAATCTAATTAGTTTGTCGTTTAAACAATTACGTTCTTTTTCATGACATAATCGATTGTAGATTATCACTGATATATATTTTTGTTGTTTGTAATATGACCGGTTTTTTTTCTAATGAAAAAAAAAAAAACAATTGATTACATTTTCTCAACACCCGAGTTCGCCCGGCATTTTATTGATAATTAAGGTTTTATTTTGATATGGAGTGTTATGTGGACTATTTCAATCTGTTCCTCTCTGTTAGTACGTTTACCAGGATGTTATATATTTTATAATATGATCATGGTACTCGTTGCCTTTTTCAAGTCTATAAATTGTACGTAAATTTTCTCAACTACAGACAACCTCCTTATATGACCTGACTTTGACCATACATTACTTAATAATTACAGCGATTATTCGTATATATTGCCATTACCAGACTACTGAAAGCTATATAGATTGGCGATATTGCACTTAATATGTCATTCACATTTTCGAGATCAGTTTTTAACTTATTGTTTTCGGTTTTCATGTTTTTGATTGTTTTTTTTTTTTTTTTTGTTTTCCGTTTCTTTCTAATTCTAGCATTCTAGCATTATACATTATATTGAAAATGATGCTACCCTTGATAATTCGAGGTTTGTTAGAAGAAAAAAAAAGGAAAAAGACTTGTTTCTAACGAGATATATAAAGCATTAGGATAGAATACAAAGCAGTTCATAAAACACCCAAAAGAAAAAGAAAATATGAGTTAAATATGATGATTGACTTTGGTAAAAGCAGACAATCTAATTAGTTTGTCGTTTAAACAATTACGTTCTTTTTCATGACATAATCGATTGTAGATTATCACTGATATATATTTTTGTTGTTTGTAATATGACCGGTTTTTTTTCTAATGAAAAAAAAAACAATTGATTACATTTTCTCAACACCCGAGTTCGCCCGGCATTTTATTGATAATTAAGGTTTTATTTTGATATGTAGTGTTATGTGGACTATTTCAATCTGTTCCTCTCTGTTAGTACGTTTTACCAGGATGTTATATATTTTATAATATGATCATGGTACTCGTTGCCTTTTTCAAGTCTATAAATTGTACGTAAATTTTCTCAACTACAGACAACCTCCTTATATGACCTGACTTTGACCATACATTACTTAATAATTACAGCGATTATTCGTATATATTGCCATTACCAGACTACTGAAAGCTATATAGATTGGCGATATTGCATTTATAATTAGGGTATACACTCAAAGAAATTTCAATTTCTTTCCTAATTTACAATTTGTAAGATATAACTTTTATTAATCATTGAACAGGAATGGCCACTTAATACGACAGCTTTCAGTTAATTTACATACAATATTTACTTGAACTTAAAATAGTGATATTTGTCATTGACAAAGCACTAAAATGTTTACTATATGCTTATCAAAAACAATTACATCAAGTACGGGAAAAGATAATAGGAAATAAGTTAATTCCAAATGAAATTGAAAACTTGGATCCCATATGTAAAGTACGCTTTTCATACGTCTTCTGGGGAATTAAAATGTTTATATAGTTTTCAATATGACAGAGATTTATAATCACGAAGTAGGAATATTCATCCGTATGGATTATGTATCATTTAATCACCATGAAACGAACCATGACATTTCAAATTAAACTTCAATTTGAACTATGATTTGATCTTTCGAAGATTTGAATGTACTGATCATGAACCAGAATCTCAGAGTCAAGAACATTGGGAAGACGTTTGTACTTTAGAGTTAAAGTTGAAAAGACCTACAAGAAATTTGTAAAAAAAAAATATTGAAATAGTCATTGCAACATTGTCCCATTAATACAGCTTCTCTAAATAATTGAGCCACTTGTTTCAAAAATGACAAATGAATTTTTCGCAACTGTCTCCATTTCTATATTATTCATAACAGTTGTATACTGCGATATGATTCGATTACGCAAAATCATATCCCATTAACAAACAATAACCATGGGAAATACATCAACAATTAGAGGAAAACAAAAGAAACATTGTACTACAACATAGGCAAAAGCCAACATACATAGATACCGACTGTAGATAACAACTACCATATTCCTGGCTTGGTACAGGACATTTGCCGGTTTGCATATTAACGAGAATTTATCAAAAACTGGGGTAATCTCGGGTGATCCGGAAGGGCAAGTAGATCCTGCTACACCTGTGGCAGCCGTCGTGTTGCTCATGTTATTGCAAAGCCGGTAAATAGTCGAATGCGGTAGGTCACATTCATGGTTAAAAGGGAAGTGAATTGTAGTTACGACAAAAGAAACATATGCGATATCATCTGCGATATTAACATAAACAAAAGTGCGGTGTCAATTTGAACACATCTCTATAAACGTTTTTTTTTAATTAGACAATTAAAAACTAAGCAAGTTAAAGATATTCTGACACTAGCTAAGTTCGTAGTAAAAGGTCCCTCCGGTACATTTTGTTTAAATCATAAATACATTAAAGAGCCATACGGATATTTTTGGGAGTTGGCAAGCACGCTGCTCTCAGCGATATAGGCTGGACTCCTATGTACATGTACATGAAAACTCAATGAAACATGATAAAACTATGGTGTAAATTGTGTGAAATTCCTGAATATAGGCTGTGTCGCAAAACTTTTATGTGGGATTTGAACATTTCCAACAGATATAAAAGAACACGGAGTAATGATATGAAAACAATAATGACTAAATGTGGTCTACAAGATGTGTATCTCAATCAAAACTCAGAACGACGACCAATCGTATCGTATCTTGTGTTAAGAACCAACTCGTTGAACTACATCAACAGGAATGGCTAAATGTATTGGAAGATATGCCTAAATTACGAACATATAAAAACATTAAAACTGACTACAATGTAGAGCCATAATAAAAACATTAAAACTGACTACAATGTAGAGCCATACTTGAAAAAATGTTTATCAAGACAACAACGATCAGCGATATCCCGGATGCGAAGCGGAACTTTACATTTAGAGATCGAAAAGGGCAGATTTCGTAATGTGCCACTTTACCAACGCCTTTGTAAAATGTGAAAGTCTCAATCAATAGAGGACGAATCCCATCTCTTGCTGCTTTGTGAACGCTATGAACAATTACGAACAACATTATTTAATGATATCCGAGATAAGTACAACATAGACTTAACTACGCTACCAGCGAACTTCAAATTAAAACATTTATTTTGTAATTACAGCAAGCTTGTTTCTAACTTTATTTTGAACTGTTTTACCATCAGCCAATCAGTGATCAACTGATAACGTGCCTTGCTATAATTTGCGTGTAAATTTGAACTATATTTATTTATTTATTTTATTTTCAATAATGATACACAATGTACAGTGCATCATAAGCCAATTTGGCTGGCTGAAAATTACTTGTATATATGAATGCAATTTTTGTTATAATTCAGGTTGCACTTTAATATTAAAATATTCTATTCTATTCATAAGATATAGGCGTATATTTGTAGCAACCTAAGGGTGCCAATGTGCTCCCAAAAACTCAATGTTAATTCATACACCTATTATATCTTACATAGGCTCATGTTTTAAAATGATGTTTGCGTCATGACATAATAATATAATAATATCCGTTCGGATTGAGAACACACGTGCATTATTTTTCATCAATGGGTTTTTATGACCGTAATGTCGTTGACCAAAATTAATAGTATGTTTTGTAACTATAGTGGTCCCTAAGAATGGTACAAGCCCGAACTAGTCGATATGATCAATTTTGCATGTAAATGTTATATAAAAGACGCTTACGTAAAACAAATATTATTTTAAAAAGATATATATTACAACATTTAACAACAAAATCGACAACCACCAGCACCGAACGTTTTATGAGTGAAATAAAGCAATGCCATATAAACTAAATCCATAATATTTAACGTCGAATTTCTCAGATTCGTCTTTTTTTGTAATTTCCATATTCCATCAATTTTACAAAAATGACGACAGTAACGAATTAGTTACTTGACTTTACTACAGTTAAGTAAACTGATGTTGATATATTATGGCTGTTGGCATTTTTCGTTAATCTATCATAAAATATTTCCAATAAAATATGTCATATTTATAATTCTAATGCATCTGATTTATTGAAATAATCCTACTGTGTAATGATATAGAACTGTCGATCAAATAATTTTATTCTGCAAGTCTTTTATATAACTATAATTTATTACATGTTTGTATGAATGTTATCTTAATATCAATTCCAATTGCGATAAAAGTTTATAAAACATCTACTGCGTGTGTCACAAAACTTGAAGGTGTGTTTTCTCTGGAATAATGAAAGGAAACAGGCAAATGAACAGGATATAAATGCAATATATAGGAATTTTAACCCGAAAAATAGCTTTTTGGAAAGAAAATAAATGAGATAATTATGAACAAAGTCAGGCATTTACTGTCTCTTCAAACAAAACCTATATTAGAATATACATATATACTTCAACAATTTTGTATATAAAGAAATCTGTGGAAGTTACGTCTCATATATTTCCATAAACAAATGAGTAAGAATTTTTATATACCATAACGTTATATTTAAGAATAAAGTCAATGTAAAACATTAAATATGTTGCGTTACGAGCTGTCAATGTGACCTTAAACATAGATACGACATGGTCATTGTTATTTTTAAAATTATATTTTTTTCAATAAATCAAAAATCAACGTACTAAATTCAGCATTTCGTCCCCAGAAGTATTACCAGCTGAGTAGTCATCATTCATTAGTTGACGTAAAAAATTATTGATATGGCCACTTTCTTAGATTTACTGATTATTGATAGTTGAATTACTCCAATTACTCATGTTTTCTACCAAAAGGCACAGATAGTGTTTGCCTTATTAGATACAATATGTAATGTTTTGGGTGTAAATGCTTTAAAACCTCGTAATTGATTTGGATTTCCAGGTGGGTTATTTTTTTTTCGAGAACCACTGATGAGTTGTATGTCTGTAAAATGCCTTATGTACAAAATCATTAAAATGGTATCATTGACGAGTTTTCATAAGATCACTGTTATTCATTGAAAACTTAATTTCACAAAACTTCAATACAATATTCTTAATCAATCCATGACGGAAAAAAATAATTATAGTTAGGCTAGACCTATCCGCCGATCATATATATGTAGGACACATAGATCTAATCTTGAATACTTTATAAAATTTACATCTACATCTCATGAGAATGGTGACCACAATAATCATTAACAATATCAATTACAGCGCGTTGGCAATTTATTCAGTGTAAAAACCAATGACACATTATTTTCTTTGAAATGAATATTTTGTAAATTTCCTGATCTCATAAAGATTGAGAATCAAAGAAAAAGTAATATTGATCTCTATATAATATCTTGTATATAGCAAGGATGTATTCAAGACAGTTGCCAACGAAAACAATTCTTATTATCTACCTTCAAATAGTCAATCTACCATAACATGAAAATCCGTAAAGACACACATACACTTATGAAATTAGTCTTGTAAGGCATCCTACCCTAGAATTATAAGAAAAGGAATATACTAAACCAACTACAGTAGATGAGACCATAAGAACTTTTATTATAACTGTTGTGGTCGGAATTCTCATCAGTGTCTTGTCATCATTAAAACAAAATTTTACTGTAAAACTATTAGTTGTCGTGATGCTATTGTACACTATTCAATAATGACGAGAGAGAACGAAAGAACACCATCAATACAGCATTGTACCATAAATCGTATTTTACCCTAGTACCTATGAAGAGTTTATTAAACACGTCATTAGATAAAATAAACTGAAGGTATTTTTTTAATAGAGTGTATTGTGTGTATTGTGTAGTATCTGTTGGCTGCTTTTTTTTTAATTTTTACTATTCTTCTTGCGGTCATGGTGGTGTCTTTTCGTTGTCGACATTTAATTATGATTATCTTTAACTCTTGCTGTGTGTATTTTCCTTATCTTTAGCAAAATATAACACCTGGAATAAAATTTAGACAATTAACACATGATGAATAAATTTTAAAGACAAACAATTAACTAAAGAAACAGATATAAAAACCAAAAGATAGAGTTTTTTTTTGGTTGTTAAAACTGTTATCTAAATACAAAAACGACGTCCATGTCCATGTTAGTCGGTTTGCATAAAAATTTGGAATAATTTTGATAGTAAAAACATCTGAAGGAGATATGTTGATAATATTATTATAATCAGCCTAGTTGTTATAGTAAATAAAAATTGAAGAGCTTTCCGGAAAGGCAACGGTCGACCTTGACGGACAAAATGTCATTAATATACCAATAAAGGCTTTTTAATAGGTAACAGCTAAACAAATTGCAACCTGTAGTGTCAACTATTCTTGTCAATGTACTTGCATCAACCATTCATAAATCCATACTGTTTCGTCACTTGCCATTTCCTTCACGCTCTGGACAACGCAAATATGTATTTACTATATTTAAATTAAGTTAACATTGCGTTAAAAAAATCTGAGTGATCATTTGAATCCAAAAGGGACAAGATGAATCTCGCTATTGCAAACCACAAGGGCACTTGTAGAACATTGTGACATCTAATTGAATAGAACGTAATGAGAAATTTATCACTAT
This sequence comes from Mytilus galloprovincialis, assembly GCF_965363235.1. NCBI lineage: Eukaryota > Metazoa > Mollusca > Bivalvia > Mytilida > Mytilidae > Mytilus > Mytilus galloprovincialis. The sequence continues at coordinate 23,925,320 of NC_134841.1, forward strand.
ACCGATCGACAATCATTGTCATTGATATTGCTTTAAGTTAGTCATGATATCAATCATTTCAGCCATATTCGAATTCCTAAAAGTAACGATCGTGTAATGAATGGAAAGGTATACAACTTCATGTAAATGTCTCTGTAGGATAAAAATTTCAGCCATTGCTAGATGGAATTATCTTCACCTAAATCAAACTTTAATTCTATTTTACTCAACGAAATACATCAACAAAGTCGTTATTTATTTGAAAAATCAAGATACTGAAATATTACCGCATCATTGCTTATTAATAGACGGTAATAATTGTATTTCAGAGGAACAACTGTAATGAGGAACAAACATACGTGACGGAGGAACCTTAGGATATTTGACATAACTTGAACAAAATCATCATCAAAACAAAACATAATAAAAGTAATGAAAATTATAGAAAAGGGACGAAAGGTACCAGTTGGACAGTCAAACTCACAAATCGAAAATAAACTGACACTGCGCCATGGCTTAAAATGAAAAAGACAAACAGACAAACAGACAAACAATAGTACACATGACATACCATAGAAAACTAAAGAATAAACAACACGAACCCCACTAGAAATGGGCTGATAACAACTATATTAACTTATTCCAGGAGGGTTGTTGATAGCAATAATTATTATTACTTCTAAAAGAACTATAACATGATTTAAGTGAAGTTCAAACGTAGCACCTAGAGTAAATTGAATTGAATAGTATTATAGATATTTTTGTCCATCTGATGAGTTAAGCCTTTTTCAACTGATTTTTATAGTTCGTTCTTATGTTGTACTGTTATACCACTGTCCCATGTTAGGGGGAGGGCTGGGATCCCGCTAACATGTTTAACCCCGCCACATTATTTATGCATGTGCCTGTCCCAAGTCAGGAGCCTGTAATTCAGTGGTTGTCGTTTGTTTATGTGTTACATATTTGTTTTTCGTTCATTTTGTTTTTTTACATAAATAAGGCCGTTAGTTTTCTCGTTTGAATTGTTTTACATTGTCTTCTCGGGGCCTTTTATAGCTCACTATGCGGTATGGGCTTTGCTCATTGTTGAAGGCCGTACGGTGACCTACAGTTGTTAATTTCTGTGTCATTTTGGTCTTTTGTGGATAGTTGTCTCATTGGCAATCATACCACATCTTCTTTTTTATATATTTACATTACTAATTTTTGGGGTCCTTTATAGCTTTCTGTTCGGTTTGAGTCAAGGCTCCGTGTTGAAGGCCGTACCTTGACCTTTAATGGTTTACTTTTATAACTTGTTATTTGGATGGAGAGGTGTCTCATTGGCACTCATACCACATCTTCCAATATCTATATAGAATGTCTAAGTCATAATTGAGGTACAATAATTGAATAATCAAAATCTTCATAAATGTACTACATGTTTTGCGTTACTGTACTATAATGCGCTATTATTTTGCCGTATGCAGTGCCTTTAAATACATTAACTTTCACTTAAAACGTCGGCCATCGCACAGCACAAGTGCGAATAGGAAACCGAGATAAAAAGTATGCACTGGAAGGTAAATAGTAATAACTGATTCTTCAAGAATCACTTAGATAGGACAGATCATTAAACAATTGTTCAGGAAAAGTTTAATTAACAAATAGGAACGCACAAAAAATATAAAAAAAAATATCGTGGCTCTATCGATGCATTTACTTGTTTGGTGTTTATATGTTTATCAATATCTCATTCCGGTAAACTTCGGCAACAAACCCGAAAGATAAAAAACTTGCGATCAACAATCGTATGAAAAATTATCTGTCGATAATACGTGTCAGTTATAGATTCGGGATACTTATATATAACATGAATGCATGACTCAGCTCAGTAGTTGTGTGATCTTGTATTCTACTTTCTCATCATGTGTTTTAATGCTGTACTGTTATTCAAATGTCAAGGTTAACGGAGATTTTGGCTCCAGCAAACATGTTTAAAAATGCCACATTCTACGTGTGTCTGTCCAAATCAGGAGCCTTAAGTGGTTGTCTTTTGTTGCTATTTATCATATTTATTTTAGTTCATTGTATTGTAAATAATTCCGGCCAAAAGATTCATCGTTTGACATGTAACTTCCAAGCCTTTAATAGCCGACTATGTAGTTAGGGTTTGGCTCGTTGTTGAAGACCGTATACAACTGGAAAGCAAATGGCCTTATGTAAACAAGTGATTTCACTTTCTCTCTTTTATTTGTAGGAATTTCAAAAACGACTTATCTAACAACGGTTGTGATTTAATCAAACCAACATCTGTGCAATCGATATTATTCATTTCCATTATTATTAATTTTATCTCATCGTCATCATATATGTATCGATATTCATAAGTAGTGTATTTCATCTGATTTCATTATTAAAAGTCTGATGAAACATATAATTAGTTTCTGAAAGTTAGTTATTTAAAATATGCCAAATAGAATAAAAAAATATCCCAAACAAAGAGAAGGAATCTAGGCATCAGAGAGATACAGTCCTTATTTGAAATATTTTGGAAATTGTATGATAGCAATTTTAAATAAACGTTAAATCATATGCGCATACACAAATCCCTCTCACACGTGACTGTTCCCACACCCTTTATTTTCAGAGCACCTCTGATGATGTTTTTACATTGGATACAAACATTATTCAACATGAACGCTTCCGAATGGAGATGTCTTATTGTCCTAAGTTCAGAGAATCTAAACACATCAATTTGAATCCTGACTTCAAAATAATTATGGATTCGATTGAGGAGCATGGATTGAATGAAAAGAAGGTAAATTGGACATTTTGTCAGAATAAGTTGTAGCAATGGGGTCTCTGAGAAAATTATGACAATTCAACCTATTGCCAGACATAATTTCAGGCAATAAGTGAACTTTGGATTTTTGTTTTTTCTTCCAAATAGATGGACAATCGATAAAATATTCTTGATTTATTTATATTTTAAATACATGAAAAAAAGAAAGGCACGGTACAAAAATGTTAATATAAATGTTTCTTTTTTCTGATTCAATGGCTATGCAAATATTTCTATCGAAAAAGTATCTAGGGTATCGAAACCAACTATCAAAAGAGTTCAACAGAAGAGGACAGTTTGACTTAGTGGATTTCAAATTATACAAAACAGAAAACTACAAATGTATTAAAATTTACAAAAATCAACTAACATTTATTTTAACGTTTTTAACATTATATTTTGTACGTCAAAATAGAAATCACTTTAGGTTTTATTAAGGGTTTTATGTTTTAATATTAAATGGGCCCCATAAACTACATTATCACAATGGTCGTGAATTTACAGCTTTGGCTATACACGAGTCTTACAATAAAGTGGACAGAACTGGTGACTATTCCAAGGAGTTGACATTTCAAACTTCAGTTGACCTTTAATTTCTTATTGACTGGATTAGCATTAGGCCAAGTAATTATACATAACACTATTTAGACTTCCTCTGCCTAGGCGTTAGCTAATTGCCTAGGATTTCTGAATCAGTTGTATTCAAAATTTCACTTATTGCCACAAATATATACAAACGCGGTGATTAGTCGGGGAAAGGGATAACGTATGTGTGGCTACAAAAGTTGAAACATACATGTATATGTCGTCATCTTTGAATCAAATATTACATAAAAGTCAACCAACTAAGGTTGGCGTCCTTCCAATTATAGAAGTTATTGCTTCATATTCATCAATTGGAACCCTTAGGTCACTAAATAATTATCTTGTGATCATCAATCCTTTATCAAGGAAATCTTTATAGAAAAACAAGCACTTTGGTATCGTATTAATTACAGAAATAGCTAACGACTTTTTTTTTGTTTGTTTTGTTCATAACTGAAGACATGTTTATTTAAGTTTGTATCTTTATCAAAGGTCATACGAAGAATGATGATAGCTAACATCTACGGCACTATGTCTCTGTAAGATATTTGTCTCATTAGCAATCTCACCGCATATCCTTATTATAATGTTGGTTATTGTGGTGTTTACCCTTCAATTCATGCTTTTTGATTGCTCTTAAATATCATCAAACTTTTCATTCATGCAAATATGTACTTTCCTTGAGATTTTTAGACAGTATCAAGTACAAAAATTATTGATTAAGTGTCTGTGAATAAAAGTTCTTTTTAAAAGTTATTATAATTGTATACGTGCATTGTCTGATCGAATACAATTGTTATATACTATCTGTCTTGACTGATAAGACGCATAGAAACATAATGGAAAATTTAATATATTATTTTGACAACCTTTGACATAATCAATAACATTGCTTCCGTTCCGTAAATTTGATTTATAACGTGTTACTTAGGATTAATTTGTGATATTACCCTATCATAAAAGAAATCGTTTGGTTCTTTACCTAAATGATAAACCTAGACAGCATATAAATTCAATAGAAAAGAGAATGATTCTACGACTATCCGAATTCCTTCGATCTACGATTATCAGAAGATTAATCGCAGAATGTAAAAATCATATTACCATGTCAGAAATCAGTTAACTTACTTTTTATACGGGTTATCACTTTACTGCGATCGAAATGTATACATTACTGTTTTGTTTTGTCTTGTTACTTGCCTTCATAGTTCATTTGATTGTGGTTTTTGTCTTCCTGTTAGTTATTCATTGGGTTGTATTTATCTATCTTTGTATGAAACCGCAAGTTGGAAAAAAAATTGAGTCTGGAATCTTCAATTCTCTTTTTCTTCTAATTCTGAACATAAATTATTAATTAATCATTGTATGAGATAAAACACATATTCAGAACATGTAAATAACTATAACTTACATAACAGTACTCTAATGAAAGTCAAATCATATCATTGATAGTACCAAGCATTTTCAAAAAGAGTTAATTTTAAGGTAATACGAAATTATAAATTATAATTGTATAAACCATTCAAATACCCACACCCTGATAATTTACATCAAACTAACTATAATGTTGTTATTTTTCTTTACCTTGGAATATTTCTGAAAGTGGCATTTAATTCAAGAAAAACAGGTACTTTAATCATGAAACTCATTACATTATGTATCTCATTCGGTATAAATCACCACAGTATGGACGGAAGTCAACTGCGCGAGTATACAACCAAAGAACTACACAATTAAATGTCTCTACCTAGTCAATTTCGTGTGGTGGAGTTGTAGCGTTAGTTTAAAATACAAAAAAGAAGATGTGGTATGATTGCCAATGAGACAACTGTCCACATGATATTTACATTTTACTTTAATTTATCAATGAAATTAATTTTAGAAAAAAATATGCTATATCATAATTTAAGAAAGCATGGTTGCATACAACTGTGTACATTCCCTTTATTTTGTTGGGTAGTTGTCCTATTGGCAAGCATACAACAACTCAGCCTTATTTCTGTATAAATTATGTCCAAAAGATTGACATCTAAGTTGAGAATACTCTCTAGAACTCCACTTGCAGTGGTATTGACACACTGCTCTTAGATAAAAACAAAATTTTATCATGTTTGATCGTCCATAGATGAGTCATAGCCTCATCATAGTGTTATTCAATTAATTTTACATAATTTATTAGAGCTTATACTAACTTATTATACAATAGAACAAGCATCAGGCGCGGATCAAAAAAAGGGGGGGGGGTTCCTGGAGTTGGAACCACCCTTTTTTTTTACTATCAATGCATTGGAATGGGAACATGTAGTTGGAAACCCCCTTTGTTCGTGGTTTGGACCCCCCCCCCCCTCTTTTTTAAAATGACTGGATCCGTCCCCTGAGCATCGTCATTACTGTATTTGGTTACCAACAAGGAAAAGGTGAAAAACAACAGAAAAGGGGCCACAATTGTCATCTTTTACATGAATATTATATTGACAACGTTTAGGTAGATTGCCCGTATTTGAATTAAATCAAGCTCACCACGATCTTTGCCATCAACGGAATGGAAAGGGTAAAAGTAAAGTTGGCTTCTATTGCTGTCGATCCATCTTTGTTAAAAGTATTTGATTGATTAATTTTTTCTCATAAAATCTGTTATGGAAATGGTTTCTAAATTGTTGAAATAAATATGACATAAATTAAATCAATTTTGCCTTAGATTTACCCAAAATAAACAATAATTTGACATAAAGACGAAGAAGAAACATGACAAGCATTATTAGTGGTCAATCACATGTAATATCTAAACGCTCTTACATCTTACTCAAACTAAAACGTCAATTATTGGGTTCAATATACAGTAATTGCTCGGACATTGACTTCATACTGATGCTTCATATTACTAAATGAATATTGTTACAAAAATAAAGGGTCGTCAGTTGTCTTTGAAAAGTGTTTCTCTGGATTATCTGGTGCAGTAAAATTTGTTCCTTTAATAATTGTGATTACTATCATGAGCTCGATACTACTGCTGTTGGAATTTTAGTCTCCGAGATTTTCACCAGCGCAGTATCGGATATTTGGCGTTCGTTCGTCTGTGCGTCCGTTTGTCCGTCCCGTTTCTGGTTAAAGTTTTTGTTCGAGGTAGTTTTTGATGAAGTTGAAGTCCAATCAACTTGAAACTTAGTATACATGTTCATTATGATATCATGATCTTTCTCATTTTAATGAGAGTTTGTACCCCACTGAAAATGGAAAATGATAATGCGGATGGTGCATCCGTGTACTTGGGACATATTCTTGTTTTATTTTAGTTTGCTGTTATGAAATTTTGTAGATCATTTAAATTTAGAATTATATAACACTCATGCAAAACCCTGATATGTGTTTGATTAGATAATACTTTGTTTTTTTTGTTTTTTTTTTTTTCGACAGGTCTTTATCGTTTTTATTAGTATTGGTTTTGCAAATATGTTGGCCTCGTTAATGTAATTAAATATATAATTCAGAATCAAAATAGAGAATGTGTTAAAGATCGAAACAATAACTACCAATGGGTCTTCAACACTGCGAAAAAATCTCGCACCCGAAGGCAAACTTCAGCTGACCCCTGAACAAAAATGTGTTCTAATTGTTGTCTCGTTGGCATATTTCCAATTTACATTCTCAATTGTATAGGTTAGTAAAAAACATATAAATGAACTAAAATTAAAGATAATTCAAGTCTCACAAAGGTCAGAGGCTGCTCCTGACTATGGACAGTCTCAAAATCCGGCGTAATAAAACATGTTTTGTGAGATCTCAACCTTTAGCTCTATAACACATCTATCTTATTATTAAGCCCTGTTTCAATAATTATATGTTCCCTTAAAGTAGGCACACTTTGCTTTATATATGCCTTCCGTAGTGTATGATGACACTATTATGTCTGAGTGTTTCTTCAGTTATCTTGAGGAGATCTTTTTAAACTTATACTTACTTCTGTACTTTATCTTACCACAACCATGCGTTCCCATAACTCTTTCGTAGCCAGTGTTGTCCAAACCAACTTTTGCATTCATGTCTCCCATGATGATCTTCATGTCATGGTTTGGTGTTTTATCAATTTCATATTGTAACTGTTCGTAAAATACAGTTATGGTAAGATAAATGAGAATGGAGAACGACTTGTCGATTTCTGCTCAACAAACAATTTAGTAGTAGGAGGTTCCATTTTTCCACACAAAGACATCCACAAACTAACATGGTATTCCCAAAACCTCAGGGATAAAAACAAGATTGATCATCTAATGATAAATAGCACATGGAGAAGATCATTATTAGATGTGAAAGTTAAGAGAGGAGCCGATGTAGGATCTGACCACCAACTGATAACAGCTCTCATCCAACTGAAACTCAGGGCAACTGGAAAGAAAGTTCCATCAAGGAAGCGTTTTGATATTGATAAACTAGAAGATATCAAAGTTAAAAGAGATTTTACCATAAAGTTACAGAACAGATACCAGATATTGGAAAACTCAGTAAGAGATGAAAATGAAACATTAGATGAGAAGTGGAATGAGATATCAGATATATACACTAAATGTAGCGAGGAATGTATAGGCTATAAGCAAAAGACAAAGAAAAAAGATTGGATCACACCGGAAACATGGAACAAAATTAATATCAGAAGGCAGGCAAAAAAGAAAGTCAATGATACCAAATCACCAAGATTGAAAGACAAATACCAACAAGAATATAGTGACATACATCGCAATGTCAAAACCCTGGTTAGAGCTGATAAGAGGAAATATATGGATAATTTAGCAGATCAAGCAGAAGAAGCGGCTAATAAAAGAGAGCAAGGCAATCTCTACAAAATTACCAAAATTATCTGTGTAAAAGGCAAGTCTTCACCTAACATCCCAGTGAAAGACAAACAGGGAAATTTAATAACATCAGAAAAGGAACAAGAAAAAAGATGGGCAGAACACTTCAGTGAAATTTTGAACAGACCATCTCCAAAAGAACTACCTTCTATCCCAGAGCCTAGCTTTGAACTGGAAATAAGTATTGAACCACCCACCATATCTGAAATTGTAGCAGTAATCAAAACTCTAAAAAACGGAAAAGCTCCTGGTTCAAATAATCTGAATGCAGAACTGTTTAAAACTGATCCCATCTTAGCAGCCAATACCCTCCAACCAATTTTCCATAAGATCTGGAAAGAACTTATAGTACCAACAGAATGGGATAAAGGTATTATCATCCGAATACCTAAAAAGGGTGCATTAAATGATTGCAATAACTGGCGTGGAATCACCCTTATATCTATTCCTAGCAAGATCATGGCCAAAATTATTACAAAAAGAATATCTGAAGCAATCGACAGTTTACTCAGAAAGGAGCAGGCAGGATTTCGCAAGGGAAAAGGCTGCGTTGACCAGATTTTCATCCTGAGAAATATCATTGAACAATGCACAGAATGGCAAAGGCAACTCTACATCAATTTCATCGACTTCGAAAAAGCATTTGATAGCATTCATAGGGAAACCCTTTGGAAAATCATACAACTTTATGGCATCCCACAACACCTGATCAATCTAATCAAGGCTTTTTATGAAAACTTCAAATGTTCAGTCGGAAGTGAACAACTTTATTTCCCAATTAAAACTGGAGTAAGACAAGGATGTGTAATGTCATCTACACTATTTATAATAGCCATTGACTGGGTGATGCGACAAACAACTAAAGATATCCCAAGAGGCATAAGATGGGGAACTTTCACCATTCTTGAAGATTTGGACTTTGCCGACGACATTGCCATGCTATCGCACACTCCCCAACATATCCAGGAAAAGTCCAGTCGAATAGAAAAGTATGCAGGACAGATAGGTCTCAAAATAAACACTAAGAAAACTGAAGTAATGAGTTTAAACACTAATAACCCAGCACCAATTATAATAAACGGGAAACCATTACCACAGACCGATACCTTCACGTACCTGTAAGATCAGATGGTGGAGCCAACACTGACATCAAACAAAGACTGTCAAAAGCTAGAGCTGCATTCAATAACCTGCAGCCCGTATGGAAATCCGGTCAATACACCATCCGGACAAAGCTAAAACTATACAACAGTTGTATACTACCTATCCTGTTGTATGGTTCTGAATGTTGGCGAATGACAGAGGCAGACCAACAAAAGCTCTCTACATTCCATACCAAGAGTCTGAGGAGAATCCTAAGGATATTTTGGCCACAAAAAATCACCAACCAGGACCTCCTCATTAAATGCAAACAGGAAGAGATCAGCATACTCATTAGCAGGAGAAGATGGAGATGGATTGGCCATGTTTTACGCAAGAGCCCTGAAGAACTTACAAACACAGCAATGTTCTGGACCCCAGAGGGAAAGAGACGCAGAGGACGACCTAAAATAACATGGCGGCGCACAGTTGAGTCTGAGATGGCAAATTTCCAACATACTTGGGGGAGCTTGAAGAAGATGGCACAAAACAGACAGATGTGGAGAAACTTCGTTGCTGCCCCACACGCCAATGGGCGTAATGGGCAGTAAGTAAGTAAGTAAGTTACTTCTGTACTACCTTCCCTTCACTTTTGGTGTTCCTCAAAATTCAATTTGGCTATGTGTATTTATACTTGTCACACTACCAAGTAATGTCTCTTTGTAACGTAAATCATAGAACGTAAATAAAACATTTTCTTTAACCATAATAAATTGAAAGAATATGACAAAGGTAACGTTTTTCAAAATATCAAAATCTACCCACTAATAATTTACGTAAATTTCCATTCAGTATTTTAAAAGATACTGCCGTACTAAGTAATAAGATTATAACAAGTTCTGTTAACTTCTCATATAATTTTTTAAAAACTGTTTTAGATACAATAAAACTAAGAATTGCAAAAATGATACAAATAACTTTGGGAAACAACTTCTTAACACTGTTATTGACGATTGTAACACACGATAAGTGAGACAAGATCTTTAAATAAGGTAAATAACCACTATCATTCTCAAAGATTAATGACAATGTTTACTTGTTTGTGTTTAAAACAGAAGCTATAGACGAAAAAGAGAACTTTTGAGCAGTAACAAGTTTAAGACGGACAAGGTCTATAAACAAATTAAGTTGCAAAGATCATATCAGTAGACTCATATCAATTTAGAACTTTGGCCTTCTAATAACGACTTTTAACCTTTCCAGTTTTTAGCCAGTAAGACATGAACTAATTATACGTTTACATGCCAGTAATTTCATATGAGTCATTGCCCTTTTAATGATTTTTTTTCTCTTGTTGACACTATAATTGATAGAGAAAAAAGTGATCAGCTAGAAACACGAACCTCAAATAAGTCCTCATCGACTTATCATAGAAGTATATATCCTTCAACTACGATATTTACCAATTTTTCATCGGAATAAGCGTGGGAAGATAGAAACTTAAAACATAAAATATGATTAACAAAGTGAATTTTACAAATGAGTAAATATGACAAAAATCATCTGTCCAATTCATATAGCCGTTATGGCCAAATAATTACCATGTTTATCCTTGTTTTTTGCTTCTCTGTCTATATTATTGAAACTTCAATAGAAAGAGAAAAAGTATTACAACAATAAACAGCAAAAAGCATCAGAGAATAGACATTATTCTGGAAATCAGTCAAGATGACCTAAATTTTATGATATTTGATAGCAATTATTACCTACATATTGACGACATTTCACCAGTTTAGGCGTTCCTAGCTATAACTGAATTTGATGTGACTGTTATACAAGTGTGAGGTTAAGCGCTATAAAACCAGGTTCAATCAACCATTTTCTTCGTTTGATGTGTTTTAGTGTCACTAATAAGTCTTATGTAGACGAAACGCGAGTCTGGCATATTAAATTATAATTCTGGTACCTTTGATAACTCATTTGATTTTGCCGTTTGATTAGGAACTTTCCGTTTTTGATATTCCTCGAAGTTCAGTATTTTTGTGATTTTACTTTTTAAAATAATGAACAGATTTGAAAATACCGAAAAGTTAAATAAAATGCGATCAACATTTGAAGTGTGATGACTGAAATCGTTATACGGGTTATAACACATGGAGCTCGATTTTCAATCACTTTTTTTTTTTTGGTTTTTTGGTGAAAACTTTTTTAGTTCAGAGATCGAAAATATATTCCAAATTTAGAAGTATAAGTTCTCGAAGTCGAAATAGCAAAATATGCATAAAACACGGAAAAAAAATAACAAAAATTATCAGTAAGAATCTCAGTTTCAAGTTAGGTTAAAATGGACATTGAATCCTAAAAGGATTTATTGTCCGTTCAATAATATTTTGGACAGTAAGTGCTCTTAGGTGCTCATAGTAGACTACTTTATTATTTTGAAAACTATAATAGAAACCGTAATTTTAAACTTTGTAAATCTATGAAATGATAAGCAACTGAATATCATCAGAAATCACTCGTACTCTCCTTTGTAAGATTTTGTCGTAATATGTAACTTATAAGTAAGACTGACAAACAATTATAATGCATCAAAATGTTAGTCCCTTTATCTATAAATTCGGGCTTATTTTCGACCTATTTCATGATTTCATTGACATTTTTACTGAAAAGTGAAGAAAATGGTGTATTTAAAATCATTTCGGCAAATACATTTGTGGCTTAGTGGTGGATCCCCAATTTTTTTCAAAAAACTTTTATGAAATCAGGCATTCGTAAATTCCTTGATACATTTATGACGTCACAAAATGCATCACTTATGACGTTACTGATAAAAAATCATTTTAAAGATGAAACAGTTGGACATGTAAATGTATACTTTCTTGATCAACAAGGCAAGATGGTGCCGACATATTTTTGCTTCAAAATACATATTTCTACATTATATATTTTTATGCAAAAATGTCAGGTGACCGAGAGAGACAGGCATCTCGCGAAGCCTTTTAGTTGTGACCAATTTCAATTTTGTGTAATCTATCTGTACAAATTCAAATTTGCATGATAAGTGCACCAGACAATATTTAAAGTTAGCTTATAAAACTAATTCTCACGCAGAACATTATCTTTCGTGATATGGAGAGCAAGTGGAGTAATCCAATATTCATGATTTTCCAATTTTAAATTAGTTTGTTCATATAGGCTTATCCATGTCGGTTAACATTTTCTTTAAATGAAAACAAATCGCCATAAGAGTGTTATTTGCTAATCTTTTTAAAGTTCTTCCTTAATGCGGTCTACTGGAGTTTCATGTTTTAGATCAGTTTTTCGAATAACGCAAACACTCCGTCACACTAATATGTCGAGTTATAGGTTGATGGATAGCGAACAGCATATAGATGAACCAAACAAAATACGGTCACCTCTATAATGAAAACTCGATATAGCGAGTTTTACTACAAGATATATTAAAAAAAATGGAGAAGCGTACTTAACAGACACATAAGCAACATGTCTTATATAAAATATATGACAACATATTGCAACATTGTCTGCAATTTGAATCTTTTCCATTTGATCTTACTTTTGTAGATTAAAAGCGTGTTTTTGATTGAGTTAAGCCTTCTAATTGATATTTTATCGTGTGTTTTTTTATGTTGTGATGTTACATGTGATGAAAAGGGAGAAGGTTTGGTACCATTAAAACGTTTAATCCCGCTGCAAATGTTTGCACCTGTTCTAAGTCCGGAATCTGATGTACAGTAGTTTGTCGTTTGTTTAAGTAATTTATAAGTGTTTATCGTTTTTTAATATAAACTATACCGTTGGTTTTCCCGTTTGAATGTTTTACACTACTAATTTTGGGGCCTTTATAGTTTGTTGCTCGGTGTGAGCCTAGGCTTCGTGTTGAAGGCCGTACATTGACCTATAATGGTTTACTTTTATAAATTGTTATTTGAATTGAGAGTTGTCTCATTGGCACTCACACCACATCTTCCTATATCTATTTGCTTCCAAAACCCCCATCTTGATATATACATGTATATGATGAGATCATTTACATAATAGTAAAGCTTTGTAAACATGGTAAAAGTACGGAAAAATCTACATGAAAATGTAAGTCAATTGTAAAAATTCATTAGAAATTATATAATACAGTTCTCTGAAAATACAAGAAAATCAAGACAAATACAAAATATGAATAATAATTAAGTTGACCAATTTAGCATATAAAGTAAATCACAAATACAAAATAAGCTTCACGTTAACACAAGCTTAATAAAAATAGCTACCCTCCGAGGTCTGACTTAATGGTTAAGAATCATGTTTCACGACACAACGGAATTGGTGGTTACATGTCTTTTCCTTCATTTAAATCCCAATTATTTATATTGGATTGTTTGCCATTAATAGTATTGGCTTTCTTTAGAAAGTGGACGAGTATAACATAACATGGAAAGTACATGTGTTAAAAAACATAAGATTTCGTAAGATGTTGATTAAGTTCTACAGAACAATTACAAATTAATACATTTGTCAAATATAAAGAAACGGATTAATAGTATTTAGTAAAATCCAGATTTTACACATTCTACAATCATGTCATTTTACATTGATTTCAATGGAAGTCTTGCAAGACTTTTTACCAGGTGTAAATAAAGAAACTTTTGAACGTTTATGGGTATATATCAAAATATGTCTGGTTTCTTAATGATTTGGTTTAGTCTTGTAGCTAGGCCTGATGACGCTAAATACAGATAAACGATTAAGACGCACGGTGGTATTTGTGTAAAGAAATAACGAAAAGCTTGTATTTAAAGTGCTAACCTTTCCACATGAATTGTATTAACGTTAAGCGGATTCTTAATTTGCAAGCGTACGTACAAATTCAAAGAGACATCATTTAATCTCGCGTGAATTTCACTTCCCACCATAGAACCTCATTAATCTACCAGGAAAGACATCAACAGATCAAGATAGCATATACAGTTATTAATATATTATATCAACCTTAAGATTGTTCCCACTCAAAACCGGATGTACAAATATTGCTGTCTTTGAAATAAGCAGAGATTTTAATCCGATACCGCCAGAAATTGTTGCTTATTTGGTTTTGCTTTTGGTTTTAAATAATTGACTGAATATATCATAAAAAATATTATGATGTTCAAACATTTGTATTAAAAACTATATAATGTTCTGTATATTCTTGCACACACAAGTCAAATAAAAAGACTGTTGGGATTAAGTTGTAAATTGAAACGTGTCTACATCTTAAGGGCATACGATACAGTATTGAACCTGTATTTACAAGTTGATGAAAATTTGCATATAGGCTATGTTTTACCTTATTAAATCAAATATGTAATAAAAAATATACCTTCATGTGCTACTTTTTGAGTAAAATGAGTTCGAAATTTTGTATATTTGCTCAAAATTCAGATTTGTGTCCGTATTTTCTTTTTCGAAAGAAAGACATAACTTTTTTGTTTGAAAAGATAAACACAAAATGGTTTTTGTTAAATAATCGGTAATTTCTGTATTTTATAAGTATCATTAAAAATTATGCAATTTTTATTCCGAAATAACTCTATATTTATCAAATGTTCATGAATAGAGGAAAAAACGTCATTTTTGCTGCATGTTTATCAAAATTAAAAAAATTGCGCTATTTACAGTTTTATAAATTTGGGTCACATAATCTCCTTGCAAAATGAAACAAATTACTGTTTTAAAAAATAGGGGTCCATGCACTCGTTTTCAAATTAAATCAGTTTGAATGATAAAAATCAGT
Organism: Mytilus galloprovincialis; assembly: GCF_965363235.1. Taxonomy (NCBI): domain Eukaryota; kingdom Metazoa; phylum Mollusca; class Bivalvia; order Mytilida; family Mytilidae; genus Mytilus; species Mytilus galloprovincialis. The sequence continues at coordinate 23,940,426 of NC_134841.1, forward strand.
TGAAAAATGCATCTTTTCACGATATGTCAGAGTTTGACGTCGCGAAAATAACATTTTACGTTAGCAACGTCATTACATTCCCTGTAACTGTATCGTATGCCCTTAAATTTCAAGTTACCTTTTAGGCTTGATTTTTTTATGTAATATTTCAAAATGAATATCAATTTTCTACGTACTTAATAGAAAAGTCATATGTCAATTCCTAGTTTATTATGTATATTATAGCAAAGTGCATAGACCAATTACAATAAATGTTTCACACCCAGTTTGCTTATCATTCTGGATGCAATTATTTTATGTATCTCATCTTTATATTTTTGTCATCTGGGTGCATTTAGAGACTCATGTTCAGTATTAAAATTACCAGTACTCTTGGTAGGTATGCAGAGACACTGAGTGAAAGTCCAATTTTTATGTGAAGTGGAACATTTAATAAGATTTCGTATTTTGTTCTTGAAAGTAACACAGTATGTTTCTTAGTATCTCTTATATATTTACAATTAATGTCGTCACAAAAATATCAAATTTAAGTACTTCCTAAAAGTACATAAATTAATCACAATATTCTACAAGAAAAATTTAGTTTTGAAGAAGATCTAGTTTTCAGAAGTTAAGCTTACAAAAAATACAAGACTGGACGTGGCTGCGTATCTATACACCCGTAAAAGAATTCGAACTCTTATCCTTTTTTGAAGATATTAAAATTACGAATAAGTAGTTTTAGAAAAATGTTTTAAATGTATCTCTTTCCCGTGCATGTATTTCCTATCATGATTTTCTTAATAGAGGGTTGCTTCTCACAAGCGAGCTATTAAACCGAGAGTTCCATATGGTGACGTTACTAAATTTTACGGACGCCATCACCAGTTGGTTGAACGTTATGGAATAACCGTTTCACAGATGATATCGGATATGTTCCTTATGTCGTAACTACAATCCCCTTCCCTTTCATGAATTTGACCTACCAATTAGACTATTTACCGGATTTGTTATACCATGAGAAACACGATGGGTGCCACATGTGAAGCTGGATCTACTTACCCTTCAGGAACACCTGAGATCACCCCTAGTTTGTGGTGGGGCTCGTGTTGCTTATTCTTTAGTTTTACATGTTGTGTCATGTGTACTATAGTTTGTCTGTTTATCGTTTTTATTTTTAGTCATGACGTTGTCAGTTTATTTTAGATTTATGAGTTTGACAGTCCTTTTGGTATCTTTCGCCCCTCTTTTAGTCCTATTTTTAAATATCACTAGGTCAGACGCCAGAAAATCCAGTCGTATTAAACCATACAGAAAGAAATTATCTCTAAGAAATTATTCGTTAGAAAAACATGCTTTTCTGACGAAAACAGATTGAAGTTAATGCGACGGACAAAACTCGATTACGAATTGCCTTTTATAATTCTCATGTCTACAGCAACTAATAAACACAGATGACATATGAATATTATTATTTTATTTCAGATATCAAACACGAGGAAAGACAATTCGATCAAAGCATTTATTGTTCGTACGTCTATTTTTGGCATCGTGGAACTTTATATCAGCTAGCGAAAGTTAATTAGAATTTTATGACTTTTCCGTTATACATGTATTATCATTTATGGATACAACATATTCAAATTCTTCTCTCGGACGGGTGTAAACAAGGTTAAAGTATCATAACTTTTATTCAAATGTATCTGTATTACGCAGAACAACTAAAATTTTTAAGCTACATATGTGCATGTACAACCTCGTGACCAAATTAATTAAATATGGAATATGGCACTGTATCACCGTTCTTTAACTTGAAGTCATAGTATGGTAGCTGACCATTGCAGGGTAAATGAAACAAATCATGAAGTACAACCAAAACAAAAACATATATATCTAAATAATCAAACGAGGCATACATTCGATACATTTGACAGCTACCTAAAACAGGTAAATACGTCAGCCAAAAACATTTTGTATATTCACTGTTTATTCTTTATAATAATTTTAAAAGCAGGATAATGGTAAAAACATAATTGGCTATGCATGAATAGAAGACAATTGAGCAATTGAGACAAATTCAAATTACTGATACCCAACATAAAACATGTAGAATTTAAATATAGGAGTGGTTCATTGTCTTAAAAGACACTTGCAAGATAGAGATTTTTAGATTTGTTTAATGAAAATTTTTCGGTTTTATTATATACCATGTCTATAAAAGAAATGAAGCTTTTAAAATTTGTTATGTAACATCAGGGGCAAACATCCAGTTTACCTATTCATGAAGAATATATATTTCAAGGAGTAGAAGTTACTGAATGTGTACTTTTCAAACAATCAGTCCAGACTAATTCATCTAACTGGAACCATATACGTTTCATGTAAATATGTTTGATATCAAGTACAGAACAAATGCTGTCTAATTTGAACTATGTATCTCATTAGTGTGTAAAATAGAAGGCAATAATAATGGAGTTGCACAAATACTGTGTCACTATGTTATTGAATTCAATTCACTACAGAAACTGTGGTTGTCAGATAAAAGAAATTCATTTGAAAACTGATTATCAAGATTGCCTGTCAGTAGAACAGAAGAAAACATTATTGTAACATTTCTATAGCACTCATTTTGAGTTTTCAAATTAGACTCCGGTTTTGGTTTTAATTTCGGTAGAAAAAGTATCTACATCATATACTCTATTATGGATTAATACAAATACTAAGACTACTGTATACGTATAGTCAAATTAATTTACATGCACGGTGCTGCAAAATAACTGTACTAATAACCAAACCTGTGTGATGTGAAAGTTTTGCCTTTGAAGTACTTGTTACCGCCAAAGAATTGAGTAATAAATCAATAGTTTGCGTACACTCTATAAGAAACAAAAATCAAACTCTATCATCGTTCATGCATAAACAAGGATCATACTAGTAGTAAGTCCTTCTGTGCTGACATGAATTACATTTGATATAGATGAAGAAAACACATAGCATGTACTAGTATGTCATTACGTTAAATCATTTGTATGTGATAAAAAATTTCAGTAATCCTTTTTGAACACGGTTATACAGCTACATTTTTCATAAAAGAACAACACATTTCGACAGTTGTCAATTGATTAGAAAGATGTACACTGACAAAAACAGGTTAATTTAAGTCCTGAAAATGTATAAGATGTTTGCCACTGTTTGTGAGAAGCAAGCAAAAACTATCAATAAATGAACAGTAAGGTAGTCAGTTCAACCATTTACTTATACCATTTTTTACAAAATCACTCTTTGCGAAATGCTTGTAAGTTTTTGACTGCCAATCAGTTGAGAAAGTCTTTGAAGAGGAACTTTGGCTGTTTAAGTATTTTGATAAAAATGTGCCTGGTTTAAAGAGACTACTAAGTTAAAGCAAATTATTTTTGTTTATAATCATGTCTCTTAATTACAAAATCAAATGATGAATATATACATATATGCCTTTACTATTATTAGTTGCAGTTTTATACAAAAAATAAAATGATAGTAAAGTCATGATTGGCAAATGTTTTGAAATGTTCTCTACCCCTCCTCCCCCATTCAAAAAATAATCTTACTCAATCTAGGTATTTTGTGTGATGGTGTGATTTGAATGACGCGACAGTCAAGCGTTGCCCCCATGGGTCAGTCAAAAATACATTTAATTTCTCCTAGAAAACAACGTTATCTTGGCTTTGGTTCATTATTGTTTATTAGATTTGAGACTCTTCATGCAGTGTAAACACATACTACATATGTTATATTACAAATGAAGGATTTAATCTGGCTTTGGGGAGAACAGACCTGCATGGCAAGATTGATAATCTGCATTATAAGTGAAAGCTACGGATAATACTTAATTGAAATGTTCTTTATTGGAGTGACTTTATTCTTGAAAGGATTCAAGTTAATACTAGTAAAATGAAACTTAATTATCATTAAGCCTGGTATCTTTGCAGTTTAAATTGATATGTATTTCCTTTGAAATCTTTCCAATTGTGTTAAAGTTATCTGTTCGAAATTGTTCTAACGACTGCATCTCCGTTTCACCTGTTTGATATGTTTTATAGTCGAATGATGCATGTTTATATTTTAATCGCTTTTATTTGACAAAGCTACATGTTTTATCGGTAAATTCTAAAGAACGTCGTTTTAAAACCATGTATGATGTATACCTGTAATTGTTTAGTCAGTTTGACTTCAAATCTAATGAAAAATAAGCAGATGTGGTATGACAGTCAATGTTCATACATTGTATGAAGTAGATGAAGGCAGTTATAGACAACCATACAGCTTTCAACAATGAGAGCAACCATAACAGCATAATTGGCCATAAAAGGCCATAATAAAAAAAAAACGAAACAATTCATGTGAGAAAACAAACGGCCTATTGTATAACGAATCAATTTTCGAGAAAAAAAAACATACATAACAGACATGATACATGATTATCGACAACCACTGAACTACAGTTCCTCATTTAGGTCAGGTACGTACAGAATGTGGCATTGTTGATATAAAAATAAGAAATGTTGTATTGCCAATGAGACATCTCTTCATAAGTCTGAAAACCAAATGACACAGAAATTAACAACTATAGGTCACTGTACGGACTTCAACATGAGTAAAACCTTGCAAACACAGCTATTAAAAGTCCGGTCCCAAATGACAAACGTAAAAGGATTGAAACACAAAAAGGAAACGGCCTTATGTTTGTTCAAAAATATGAACGAATAACAAATATGATATATAGCAACATAGTTTACGACAACTACTAAATTACAGGATCTTGACTTATTTTAGAAAGGCACATACATAATATGGCAGTGTCAAATATGTTTCTGACTAAGATAGATTTAACAATTAAATGAGCAAAGGAAACTATTCTACAGAGTTTATATGACGGATATTAAAGCCGTTAAAGGTCAAAATCTGACCTTCAACAATGAACAAACCAATATGGTATAGTAAATAAAGGCAACAGTAGTATACCACTGTTCGAAATTCATAAATCGATTAAGAAAAAAAAACCAAATCCGGGTTAACAACTAAAACAGAGGGAAACACAACAGGTATAAGAAAGAACTACGACACAACAAAAACACAACACTAAAATGTAACACGCACAGAAACGAACTATATTATAACAATAGCCATTTTCTTGACTTGGAACAGAACATTTTAAGAAAACAATGGTGGGTTGAATCTGGTTTTGTGGCTAGCTAAACCTCCCGCTTCCATGGCAATGTTAAATATGATATTATGAATGACAACATTACATGACAGGACTGCAGTACAAATAAATGGTAGAACATATCGGACAGAGAAACGCACAAATGATAGGTATCAAAAGGTACCAGGTTTATAATTTAATACGCCAGACGAGCGTTTTAAACATTTTTTTACCCCAACATGAAGCATGTGAAACCAATTCTAATGAGAAGACTAACGGCACAATTTACAAAATTAAATTAACGACATACAAGTTCACTAAATAAGGATAGGCTCAGAAAGAGTCGGTTGGTCTTATCATGTTTAGTGAGTAAGCCCTCCTCCTAACTGGGAAAGTGGTGTTCCTGCACTATATAAGAATATTGACCTATGCTGTGCAACATTTCACTTAGCATACATCAGTATAGTATCCCTGTTGATTATGCATAAGATAGTTCTAGAATAGTATATCTAAAACTTATTTAATTGTGATATAATAATTACACTACATGAAATCATAAATATATTAAATATATGTATATATTTCTTCATAGATCATGATTCGACTTCTAGACGAATTGGTCTTTATGTTAGTTTCTTTTTCACAGCAAAAGTACACATTGTATATAAAGATGATAGTTTAACGGTTTATTAAACAAAGTGCAGTAATTTGTTGTGCACATTTTAAAGTTCCAATCAGACGTGTGTTGTAAGTCAATTGGTATAGTTATGCTTCCCGGTAATGAGTATTTGGCTTACTAGAAATCGTGATCATATATTAACTTAACTTTTCTGGAGATGCAATTTCGATAAGTTGATAAGTATTCTAATTTCAATCCAAATACTTCATCTACGTAGCAAAAATCCATGCTGTATAGCCAATTAAAAAAGATGAAACCATGTAAACTAATTAAACCAACCATTTGGAAATTATTTCAGTAAGACGGTTTCACAACAAAAAAAAAGTTACGACTAAGATTGATCGGAATGCATTAACAGTTCAGTATATTTACGATCACCCTTAGTCGTAAGATTTTTTTTCGTGAAACTGACTGCTTTCATCACTAAATGTAGCTTTGTGGCGTGTAGTTATAGGTTTGTGTCATCCCTAAGACCGTCAAGCTGTAATAATATGAGTAACGTTAACAACCCCAATCATATATATAACGAATTAACAATGAAGAGGGTTTAATTTGGTTTTATCATAAATTGAGATAAAACTGAAAGTATATTATCCGAAAAGGTAAACGGCAAGCCGTATAATCTTTTAAATGCAATTTCAGTTTTATCTTTATTTTTTCATTTTTAATTGATCTTTTTTGTGTTCAAACTACAGTGTATACATACATTTGTAAACGACATAATTGAACAACATGACATGTATGGCATTGTTATGATTCTTATTATACGATTGAAAAATTTACATGTAAACGATGTGAATACGCAGTATATGATACATCTTAAGAATACTTTGTTCATTTAAAATATAATCATTTTTTCAAAATAAATTTAATTAAATAACTTCCACAAATTCCTCACCCCCTTTTTCCCCCGGCCATCTGTCGACGAATGACTAGTGTTTGTCTTTAGAAAGATATAAGTATTCTAATTGTTACAGACGTCTTTTCAAAAAGCTTTCAAAGATATTGACAGTCTGTCTAATTGTGTGTACTTAACATAATTAATGTAATACTTTGTCTGTAGAATACAATACTTTAAAACAAGTTATCAGAATTCAATACACCAAAAATGACACTATCTCTATTCAAAAACATACTCCAAAAAACTAAATACCATTAATAAGAAAATTCTCTCCAAAATTATCTTATATCTGTTAATTCAAGAACTGTGTGCTCTATAGTTTCTATTTTCTTTGTACAACTGACACATTCAGTAGGTAAGGAAAGTTTATATTTTTCAAGAAGATAGTTATTTTAGTCTATTTTGTGTAATATTTTGTATTGTAAATCTTTGAATACTAAAATGTTGTTATAATGGCATATGCAATAATTGATAGAATGCCAACATGACTTAACCAAAAACCTCGTAAAGTACATATGTGAGCATGTATCATTGTATTAATCAAATTTGCATCTTTTCTATGATCTATTATGGTTATGTTTTCAAAGGACTGTTCTTGGAGATTGTTCCTAAAGAGTTTGTGGTACTTAGATGACATATAGATTAGCTCACTTCTCACTATCTACAATACTAATGGCGTCAACTGTCCATTAAAGATATCTCTACGACGGTTTTACTAATACCACGGCTTCTTTCATATTCTCTCTATACTTAAATTTATATTTTCAATTAAGTATTACTGCAGACAAATCCACTATGTCTCAAACTATTCAACCATACGTGGGTGTTCTGTACTTCATGATAAATCAGAATTTACATAGTACGTAACTAGATTGGGTATATCCTAAAATGGAATCGTGTAAATTAGACCGCTTTTATAAAACAAAATGTTGGGTAAAGGTCAAAACTGAAGAAATGGAACAATTAATATATATCTGCATGTTTTCTCCTCCAAATCAGACAAACCATCAGAGGTTTAACATTTACTTGTATGAATCAGCAAGTAGCTCCTGTATTTTACATTTTATTAGGCAGTGCATAAAGATAACAATAACAAAAAGGTGAATTGCGAAATTTTTACTTATTCAAAGTAAAATTGTTCTCATGTAATAATAAACAATATATACGGTGTACACAAATGATAATACAAAATGTCGATCGGTTGATCAGAAAGAATGTGTAGTAAGATAGATTGTGTAGAAACTGACCAATGGTCATCAAGCCAAAAGATATTTATGCAAATGATTTTGGAAAATGTAAATTTTCTACCAAATTAATGGATTCCTTTGTCTGCATAAAATAGTTAAGGATTTACTAAGGTGATCTAAGGTAAAATTAAATAAATCATGAATTCAATATTGATACTTTTAGCTGGAAGGGTATAAGTTGATGATCAAAATAACCTAAAAGTATTGATAGGTCATGGAGCTCCTTTTCGAGATATTTGATTTATAAAATATGGCGGGGAAAAGGCTGACTCGGACTTACACCTTATATTTGCATTGGTATTACTTGGGTCTCAAATTAAAAGAAAGAAAAACCAAGAATAGGCTTCAATTTTGTCAAATGACCGTTTATGAGTTATTAAGTCTTATGTTTAAAGATAAGTTGTATATATAGCACGCCTTTTACGAATTAACTTATTTAGTTCACGAAAAGCGTAGCTTCGAGTGGATTAAATATGTTAATGAATAAGGCGTGGGTATATATGATTTGTAACATAAATGGACTAAACCCTGACCATTAAAGCTTTACTGCATTTTTTAATACGTCAGTCAAATAGTGGCGTGATACTATATCTGATTTCCAGAAAATTAACACATGCAGCAGATGTCAGTTGAGTTTGTTTGTCCGATAAAGGTAGTAGTCTACGTTTAAAATTAAAAAAAATTGTTACCATGGGATTCATACTCGATAGTCATTAATGTGTTATTGAATATTTTTTCTTCCCAAAAATTCTTGAAAAAGTGGGTGTGGTTGGGAGAGAGAAAAAAGGGATGAGTTGGATGGCGGGTAAATGCAAATTTTTATTCTATGTTTATTTGCCCTCAATTCCGAAAAAAGACGTGTAGTTTCTAAGGACGTTGTGATAAGAAGGAAACATATTTAATACCAATTATAAAGGTAATTAAAAATCTTCTTTCATTCCCAAAAACTGGGAAAAGATCGTTGAATTGATTGCAAAGGTTAATTATTTAAACATATTTATTCATAGTGGATTGGGAAACAAGTTAATCCCTTTCCACTTGGCGGGTGCGAGTGCTGCTCTTTTTCGAACTCTACAAGGGTGTCCTTTACGTTGCATGGTTGAGTATTGAATGCGTGAAAGGTCCAGGGACAAATGTTTGAAGCATTTTCAATACACGGAAACAGACCTTTTTGAAATTAAGTACCGGTCTTTGTAAGAATCATGCAGGTTCCTGTTGATGGGCGATTCATGACCCCTCTTCAAATGTCTTTATATTTTGTTTATGATGAAGGTATGGTATGAAAATAAGTTTTCTGTATTAATTTTTTCTTTTCAACTTTGGTTGCCATGGAAACCATCCTTACAAAATTTTGCCTAAATACGTCCATAAGTAGCCTTTGAAAATTGAAATATAATGGATTTTAAAGAACCATAGAAATAAAGTTAATCAATACAAACAATATGTATATTTACAGTATTGACAAACAAAACCCCAAACTATACAAAAACGTTAAAATTTTGAATTTACTAAATGGTTTGTTTCCATAGCAACCATTTAAAAATGTGTTAAAATTCGAAAATGAAAAATTTCAAAAACTTTAAAATTTTAAATCTGTTTATCTCCCAAGACCAACAATACCATGACATGTCATTGACAAATTTTGAAAGACCACATTCTATATATTCAGAAAATAAAAAGAAAGTCGTGTGTTTTTTTTTTCTTTAAAAAAATAATTTTAGTCAAAAATTGTCAATTTTCACCAAAATTCAGATTACCAAACAGATGAATACTGAAACATTTTGAACTTAAAAAGCTAAAACATTCCATTTATGCGTGCATTCCTGACACAAATTTGGTAATTATAAATGTGAAAATATGATTGATAGAGATATTTTTGTAGAGAAGGACATTTTTTCTTTCTGGGCATGGTGCCCCCCCCCCCTTTTTTTTCAAAATTCAAAAAATCATTAATAAATTTAAAAGATGGAATTCAATTGTGAACATTTTGCGCATTAAAACATGAAATTTCTTCAAAGGGTGAGGGCAATAATAGAACCCCCTACACCATTTTTATATATTAGATTTTTTTTTAGAAATGGGGAATGTGTCAAAGAGAGAACAACCCAAACAGAAATTTGAAATCTTTAGATTCTATTTCATGGTCTTTAAAATTGACTCTAAAGAACCTGAATCGATCACCTGTAATTTTTGGTTAAATCTTGCATCAATGATTATTTGTCCCTTCAATATATATCAATGAGTGGCTTAACAATTCCATTTAAATGTTCTTTGTATCTGTCGTTTTTTCTTCAAAAGCAAAAAATGAATTTTACCCCTATGTTCCATTTTAGCCATAGTGGCTAAGTTTCTTGAAGTACAAGGAAATAAAAAACTAAATTTATACAAGATTATAACTCCCAAGTTGGACTGAAATTGATTAAGCATATTCAATATCAAAAGAAGATTTTTTTTTAAAGGAAGCAAACTAGATGAACAAATTGTGAAAAATTTCTTTAAAGGGCTATAACTCCATACGGATTCAATTGACAATTCTGGTCATATAAACTTATTTGTAGATCCTACTTTGCTGAAAGTTGTGCTGTTTACAGTTTATCTTTGTCATTAATAATATTCAAGATAATAACCAAAACTGCAAAATTTCCGTACAATTAACAATTAAGTCGCAGCAACCCAACAATGGGTTGTTAGATTCATCTGAAAATTTGCTCTTAAAAGGCTTTAGTGTTTGAGATATGAGCTACACACTGCATTTTACCCCTATGTTCTTATTTTACCCATGGCGGCCATGTTTTTTTACAAAATAGAAAATAGAACACAAACTTAATTCTAGATATCCTAAGGATCATTCAGTTTATAAGTTTTACTGGAATTGGTTAAGTAGTTTCAGTGGAAATGTTTCAAATATTTTACACCGGACAGACGACAACGGAAGCAAAGTGATGGCAAAATTCACAGTTCCTTTGAAACGGTGACCTAAAAAAACTACGTCCGTTCTATCAGAAATAAACTGAAAATAAAAAATAAAAAATTTGTACCATCGAGAGCGCTAACAAGGCAACTTTCCATAAATTTTAATATTTTTAAGGGTCATAACTCTTTTAAAAAAGTCAATTGTCCATGATTATAGAACTCATCCGAGATATTGTTGATATTAATCTAGTGTATAAGTTTTATTAAAAATCTGGCAAGAATTGTACCTGTGGGAGCGTTAAAGGGGCTATTTTCCATAAATTTATTATTTTCAAGGGTTATAAATGTTTTTATTAAAGTCGATTGACCACCAATATCTAACTTGTTCGAGATATTGCTTATAATAACCTAAAGTATTAGTTTCTTAAAAATCTGACATAATTTGTACATGTGCGAGCGCTGCAAGGACAGCCAGATGGACACAAGGACGGATGGCAATCAAAATTTTAAGCAGACCATGTTTAAACGAAAAAAATTAAGTTCTAATTTCGATTTTTATTAATTGAAAATTTTTTGGTCGCATATTGGTATCACGTTGGCGTCGTCGTCGTCCGAAGACATTTGGTTTTCGCACTCTAACTTTAGTAAAAGTAAATTGAAATCTATGAAATTTAAACACATGGTTTATGACCATAAAAGAAAGGTTGACATTGATTCTTGGTGTTTTGGTCCCAACAGTTTAGGAATTAGGGGCAAAAAAGGGCCCAAATAAGCATTTTTCTTGGTTTTCGCACAATAACTTTAGTATAAGTAAAAAGAAATCTATAAAATTTTAACATAAGGTCTCTATGACCACAACAGGAAGGTTGGGATTGATTTTGGGAGTTTTAGTCCCAACAGTTTAGGAATTAGGGGCCAAAAACAGGTCCCAAATAAGCATTTTTCTTGGTTTTTGCATAATAACTTAAGCATAAGTTATTAGAAATCTATGAAATTTTAACACAAGGTTTATAACCACAAAAGAAAGGTTTGGATTGATTTTGGGAGTTTTGGTCCCAACGAATTAGGGGCCAAAAGGGTCCAAAATTAAACTTTGTTTGATTTCATCAAAAAAATAATAATTGGGGTTCTTTGATATGCCAAATCTAACCGTGTATTCAGATTCTTAATTTTTGGTCCTGTTTTCAAATTGGTCTACATTAAGATCAAAAGGGTCCAAAATTAAACTTAGCTTGATTTTAACAAAAAAAGAATTCTTGGGGTTCTTTGATATGCTGAATCTAAACATGGTCATAGATTTTTTATTATGGGCCCAGTTTTCAAGTTGGTCCAAATCGGGGTCCAAAATTATTATGTTAAGTATTGTGCAATACCTCTGCGGTCGTATAAAGCTGCGCCCTGCGGAGCATCTGGTTTATTTATAAAAATACTGTTTTTGATATAACAAAAATAAAAAAATAAAATATTTTTTTGTCTTAAATCAGTGGTGTTGATAAGATAATAACACTCTGTAAAAATTAGACAAATGGGACAGTTTTAATCTTGGTACAGTGTTTCCAATTTCATTATCTATGGAAAATACATTGCCTTGCATCGTTTCTTTTGTGGACTAGTATACTATTGCACAGAGTCAGATTATGTACACATAATGGCTGTTACTATTTACCTCCCATGTAAATCGACATGTATTGAAACCTTTATGCAAACACTTATTTGTCACTATGTCGATTTAACTGTGCTAAAATTGAAATTGAAGAAGAACTACAGAACCTTTCTTTTTATTCTAATATATAATAATCTAACTTATCTAAAAGATTTGAAATAAATGCGGAATGTGTCCATTGGACACAGATGATGCTCCCGCTTCCATATCATAAAAGTCATAAACGGACATGACTGAAGACACTTACCAATTGTGTACTAACTTTTATGGTGATAAGAATTGTGTAAAAGTTTCGTAACATTTGGTTGAGGCAAACTAAAGAAAGAAATACAAAACAAAAAATTCAGCAACTTTTTCCCTCTATAAAGAGGCATTGCATAGAACAGTGAAAGTTACACCACCAAAATTCAAAGTTGATCTGCATTTGGTGGTTTTAAGCATTGTGTATAATTTTAATAACATCTGGTAAAGACAAACTAAAGTTAGAGAACAGAAACGGAAATTCAGCAATATTTCTATTTGTAAAGGGGCATAACTCTTAGACGGTTTAAGTGACACCACCAAACTTAGTCTTGTTTTATGGTAATAAGCAATGTGATTAGGTTTCATAACATTTGGTTGAGGCAAACTAAAGATAGAGAACAGAAACCAACGTTGGGACATACTGACGGACGGACAAGGGTTAACCTTAAAAATATGTAAATATAACAATTGATTAAATTAGGCAAAATTCAAGAATGGCCATTGCACATGGTTGTCATAAAGGTTTGAGAATCAAAACAGTATACAATAGTTCGGACCAGCAAATTTTCCTCAGGGCCACAAGGATAATATTTTTGAGAACCATAAAAAAACGCGATTATTCTGCGGTATACAAATAATAATTCAGTTAGGTTTAAAAAAAAATAATAGACAAGCTGTCCTTTTTGTCTCAAACTATTCAACCATACGTGGGTGTTCTGTACTTCATGATAAATCAGAATTTACATAGTACGTAACTAGATTGGGTATATCCTAAAATGGAATCGTGTAAATTAGACCGCTTTTATAAAACAAAATGTTGGGTAAAGGTCAAAACTGAAGAAATGGAACAATTAATATATATCTGCATGTTTTCTCCTCCAAATCAGACAAACCATCAGAGGTTTAACATTTACTTGTATGAATCAGCAAGTAGCTCCTGTATTTTACATTTTATTAGGCAGTGCATAAAGATAACAATAACAAAAAGGTGAATTGCGAAATTTTTACTTATTCAAAGTAAAATTGTTCTCATGTAATAATAAACAATATATACGGTGTACACAAATGATAATACAAAATGTCGATCGGTTGATCAGAAAGAATGTGTAGTAAGATAGATTGTGTAGAAACTGACCAATGGTCATCAAGCCAAAAGATATTTATGCAAATGATTTTGGAAAATGTAAATTTTCTACCAAATTAATGGATTCCTTTGTCTGCATAAAATAGTTAAGGATTTACTAAGGTGATCTAAGGTAAAATTAAATAAATCATGAATTCAATATTGATACTTTTAGCTGGAAGGGTATAAGTTGATGATCAAAATAACCTAAAAGTATTGATAGGTCATGGAGCTCCTTTTCGAGATATTTGATTTATAAAATATGGCGGGGAAAAGGCTGACTCGGACTTACACCTTATATTTGCATTGGTATTACTTGGGTCTCAAATTAAAAGAAAGAAAAACCAAGAATAGGCTTCAATTTTGTCAAATGACCGTTTATGAGTTATTAAGTCTTATGTTTAAAGATAAGTTGTATATATAGCACGCCTTTTACGAATTAACTTATTTAGTTCACGAAAAGCGTAGCTTCGAGTGGATTAAATATGTTAATGAATAAGGCGTGGGTATATATGATTTGTAACATAAATGGACTAAACCCTGACCATTAAAGCTTTACTGCATTTTTTAATACGTCAGTCAAATAGTGGCGTGATACTATATCTGATTTCCAGAAAATTAACACATGCAGCAGATGTCAGTTGAGTTTGTTTGTCCGATAAAGGTAGTAGTCTACGTTTAAAATTAAAAAAAAATTGTTACCATGGGATTCATACTCGATAGTCATTAATGTGTTATTGAATATTTTCTTCCCAAAAATTCTTGAAAAAGTGGGTGTGGTTGGGAGAGAGAAAAAAGGGATGAGTTGGATGGCGGGTAAATGCAAATTTTTATTCTATGTTTATTTGCCCTCAATTCCGAAAAAAGACGTGTAGTTTCTAAGGACGTTGTGATAAGAAGGAAACATATTTAATACCAATTATAAAGGTAATTAAAAATCTTCTTTCATTCCCAAAAACTGGGAAAAGATCGTTGAATTGATTGCAAAGGTTAATTATTTAAACATATTTATTCATAGTGGATTGGGAAACAAGTTAATCCCTTTCCACTTGGCGGGTGCGAGTGCTGCTCTTTTTCGAACTCTACAAGGGTGTCCTTTACGTTGCATGGTTGAGTATTGAATGCGTGAAAGGTCCAGGGACAAATGTTTGAAGCATTTTCAATACACGGAAACAGACCTTTTTGAAATTAAGTACCGGTCTTTGTAAGAATCATGCAGGTTCCTGTTGATGGGCGATTCATGACCCCTCTTCAAATGTCTTTATATTTTGTTTATGATGAAGGTATGGTATGAAAATAAGTTTTCTGTATTAATTTTTTCTTTTCAACTTTGGTTGCCATGGAAACCATCCTTACAAAATTTTGCCTAAATACGTCCATAAGTAGCCTTTGAAAATTGAAATATAATGGATTTTAAAGAACCATAGAAATAAAGTTAATCAATACAAACAATATGTATATTTACAGTATTGACAAACACAACCCCAAACTATACAAAAACGTTAAAATTTTGAATTTACTAAGTGGTTTGTTTCCATAGCAACCATTTAAAAATGTGTTAAAATTCGAAAATGAAAAATTTCAAAAACTTTAAAATTTTAAATCTGTTTATCTCCCAAGACCAACAATACCATGACATGTCATTGACAAATTTTGAAAGACCACATTCTATATATTCAGAAAATAAAAAGAAAGTCGTGTGTTTTTTTTTTCTTTAAAAAAATAATTTTAGTCAAAAATTGTCAATTTTCACCAAAATTCAGATTACCAAACAGATGAATACTGAAACATTTTGAACTTAAAAAGCTAAAACATTCCATTTATGCGTGCATTCCTGACACAAATTTGGTAATTATAAATGTGAAAATATGATTGATAGAGATATTTTTGTAGAGAAGGACATTTTTTCTTTCTGGGCATGGTGCCCCCCCCCCTTTTTTTTCAAAATTCAAAAAATCATTAATAAATTTAAAAGATGGAATTCAATTGTGAACATTTTGCGCATTAAAACATGAAATTTCTTCAAAGGGTGAGGGCAATAATAGAACCCCCTACACCATTTTTATATATTAGATTTTTTTTTAGAAATGGGGAATGTGTCAAAGAGAGAACAACCCAAACAGAAATTTGAAATCTTTAGATTCTATTTCATGGTCTTTAAAATTGACTCTAAAGAACCTGAATCGATCACCTGTAATTTTTGGTTAAATCTTGCATCAATGATTATTTGTCCCTTCAATATATATCAATGAGTGGCTTAACAATTCCATTTAAATGTTCTTTGTATCTGTCGTTTTTTCTTCAAAAGCAAAAAATGAATTTTACCCCTATGTTCCATTTTAGCCATAGTGGCTAAGTTTCTTGAAGTACAAGGAAATAAAAAACTAAATTTATACAAGATTATAACTCCCAAGTTGGACTGAAATTGATTAAGCATATTCAATATCAAAAGAAGATTTTTTTTTAAAGGAAGCAAACTAGATGAACAAATTGTGAAAAATTTCTTTAAAGGGCTATAACTCCATACGGATTCAATTGACAATTCTGGTCATATAAACTTATTTGTAGATCCTACTTTGCTGAAAGTTGTGCTGTTTACAGTTTATCTTTGTCATTAATAATATTCAAGATAATAACCAAAACTGCAAAATTTCCGTACAATTAACAATTAAGTCGCAGCAACCCAACAATGGGTTGTTAGATTCATCTGAAAATTTGCTCTTAAAAGGCTTTAGTGTTTGAGATATGAGCTACACACTGCATTTTACCCCTATGTTCTTATTTTACCCATGGCGGCCATGTTTTTTTACAAAATAGAAAATAGAACACAAACTTAATTCTAGATATCCTAAGGATCATTCAGTTTATAAGTTTTACTGGAATTGGTTAAGTAGTTTCAGTGGAAATGTTTCAAATATTTTACACCGGACAGACGACAACGGAAGCAAAGTGATGGCAAAATTCACAGTTCCTTTGAAACGGTGACCTAAAAAAACTACGTCCGTTCTATCAGAAATAAACTGAAAATAAAAAATAAAAAATTTGTACCATCGAGAGCGCTAACAAGGCAACTTTCCATAAATTTTAATATTTTTAAGGGTCATAACTCTTTTAAAAAAGTCAATTGTCCATGATTATAGAACTCATCCGAGATATTGTTGATATTAATCTAGTGTATAAGTTTTATTAAAAATCTGGCAAGAATTGTACCTGTGGGAGCGTTAAAGGGGCTATTTTCCATAAATTTATTATTTTCAAGGGTTATAAATGTTTTTATTAAAGTCGATTGACCACCAATATCTAACTTGTTCGAGATATTGCTTATAATAACCTAAAGTATTAGTTTCTTAAAAATCTGACATAATTTGTACATGTGCGAGCGCTGCAAGGACAGCCAGATGGACACAAGGACGGATGGCAATCAAAATTTTAAGCAGACCATGTTTAAACGAAAAAAATTAAGTTCTAATTTCGATTTTTATTAATTGAAAATTTTTTGGTCGCATATTGGTATCACGTTGGCGTCGTCGTCGTCCGAAGACATTTGGTTTTCGCACTCTAACTTTAGTAAAAGTAAATTGAAATCTATGAAATTTAAACACATGGTTTATGACCATAAAAGAAAGGTTGACATTGATTCTTGGTGTTTTGGTCCCAACAGTTTAGGAATTAGGGGCAAAAAAGGGCCCAAATAAGCATTTTTCTTGGTTTTCGCACAATAACTTTAGTATAAGTAAAAAGAAATCTATAAAATTTTAACATAAGGTCTCTATGACCACAACAGGAAGGTTGGGATTGATTTTGGGAGTTTTAGTCCCAACAGTTTAGGAATTAGGGGCCAAAAACAGGTCCCAAATAAGCATTTTTCTTGGTTTTTGCATAATAACTTAAGCATAAGTTATTAGAAATCTATGAAATTTTAACACAAGGTTTATAATCACAAAAGAAAGGTTTGGATTGATTTTGGGAGTTTTGGTCCCAACGAATTAGGGGCCAAAAGGGTCCAAAATTAAACTTTGTTTGATTTCATCAAAAAAATAATAATTGGGGTTCTTTGATATGCCAAATCTAACCGTGTATTCAGATTCTTAATTTTTGGTCCTGTTTTCAAATTGGTCTACATTAAGATCAAAAGGGTCCAAAATTAAACTTAGCTTGATTTTAACAAAAAAAGAATTCTTGGGGTTCTTTGATATGCTGAATCTAAACATGGTCATAGATTTTTTATTATGGGCCCAGTTTTCAAGTTGGTCCAAATCGGGGTCCAAAATTATTATGTTAAGTATTGTGCAATACCTCTGCGGTCGTATAAAGCTGCGCCCTGCGGAGCATCTGGTTTATTTATAAAAATACTATTTTTGATATAACAAAAATAAAAAAATAAAATATGTTTTTGTCTTAAATCAGTGGTGTTGATAAGATAATAACACTCTGTAAAAATTAGACAAATGGGACAGTTTTAATCTTGGTACAGTGTTTCCAATTTCATTATCTATGGAAAATACATTGCCTTGCATTGTTTCTTTTGTGGACTAGTATACTATTGCACAGAGTCAGATTATGTACACATAATGGCTGTTACTATTTACCTCCCATGTAAATCGACATGTATTGAAACCTTTATGCAAACACTTATTTGTCACTATGTCGATTTAACTGTGCTAAAATTGAAATTGAAGAAGAACTACAGAACCTTTCTTTTTATTCTAATATATAATAATCTAACTTATCTAAAAGATTTGAAATAAATGCGGAATGTGTCCATTGGACACAGATGATGCTCCCGCTTCCATATCATAAAAGTCATAAACGGACATGACTGAAGACACTTACCAATTGTGTACTAACTTTTATGGTGATAAGAATTGTGTAAAAGTTTCGTAACATTTGGTTGAGGCAAACTAAAGAAAGAAATACAAAACAAAAAATTCAGCAACTTTTTCCCTCTATAAAGAGGCATTGCATAGAACAGTGAAAGTTACACCACCAAAATTCAAAGTTGATCTGCATTTGGTGGTTTTAAGCATTGTGTATAATTTTAATAACATCTGGTAAAGACAAACTAAAGTTAGAGAACAGAAAAGGAAATTCAGCAATATTTCTATTTGTAAAGGGGCATAACTCTTGGACGGTTTAAGTGACACCACCAAACTTAGTCTTGTTTTATGGTAATAAGCAATGTGATTAGGTTTCATAACATTTGGTTGAGGCAAACTAAAGATAGAGAACAGAAACCAACGTTGGGACATACTGACGGACGGACAAGGGTTAACCTTAATGCCCCCTCCGCCACTGCGGGGGCATAAAAATATGTAAATATAACAATTGATTAAATTAGGCAAAATTCAAGAATGGCCATTGCACATGGTTGTCATAAAGGTTTGAGAATCAAAACAGTATACAATAGTTCGGACCAGCATATTTTCCTCAGGGCCACAAGGATAATATTTTTGAGAACCATAAAAAAACGCGATTATTCTGCGGTATACAAATAATAATTCAGTTAGGTTTAAAAAAAAATAATAGACAAGCTGTCCTTTTCCACCATATACAATAGAAACATTGACAAATTCTTGCACAATTAATGTAGATCGTTGGTATATATTTCCTCAGATAGAACATGTAGAATTTGTATGCCCCCACTGTAGCAAAGGGGGCATTAAGTTGTACCCTTGTCTGTAAGTACGTCCGTTCCAGAGTTATACCCTTATAGAAATGGAAAAAAAATGCTGACTTTTTTGTTTCCGTTCTCTAACTTAAGTTTGCCACAACCAAATGTTTTGAAACTTATACACAATGCTTATTTCCATAAAATTCAAAACAGTTAGAATGTTATTGGTGTAACAGGTACTGTCAATAAGTTATGCCCCTTTGGTAATTTGGTGAATACATTTGAAATTGATTCCGTACTTTGTTATGGACTGAATGAATGAATGAATTTTATTTCTCATAAACTACAAATTACATAGTTACAGAGAATATATAAACAATTACATTAAATATTGAAGCACATGTGAACAATACAAACATAAACATTAAATTACAAACTAACCAGGAGGAGTGACCCTCACATTTATAATTTTTATAAATCTACAAAGTTTTCAAGAACAATATAATTATTAGAGCTCATTAATTGTTGATATTTATAAATATTTGGACGAAGAGTACAATAGTATGGTAACAACCTCTTTCTTTCTTGAGTTAGAGCATTACATGACATAACATAATGATATTCATCACCTACGTCTCTTGATTCGCAAAGATGGCACAACCTATCATTTCTTGATATGTTATTCCACCTTCCCGTCTCGATAGGTAATCGGTGACTTCCACATCTAAATTTCCACAATAAAAATTGATTATATATTGACAATTTGGAAAAATAGCTTTCTAATTTAATATCAGTTTTAAAAATTCTATAACATAAGCATTTAGGAGTAGTGTTAATTTCGCTTAGGCAATTCTGCAAAAACTGGTCTTTAAGTTTCAACTCAATACTCTTAATTACCCATTTATCTAATATTTGATTCAACCAGATATTTGACATTCCACAGGTATCAAAAACAGTTTTTACAAATGATATCCATTTACAGTTAAGACCATAGTAATGAAAATTAATATACAATAGTTTATATAAAAGACATGAAATTTTACTTTCTTTACCACATAGTAATCTACATAAGAAACTAACCATACGAACTTTGGCATTAACAATTACAGGATATCTACCCAATTCCGCGTAAACAATACAGCTAGGTGTACTCTGTTTTAGATGTAGAACAAGCTTACAAAATTTTAAATGTACACGTTCTATCAAATCAAAATTTTCAAATCCCCAAATTTCCGAACCATATAGAAGAATAGGTAAAACTATCTTATCAAACATGTCTAACTGACATTCTATAGTCAAACTGTTTTGTCTACACTTTTTTAAAATACCATACATTGCTTTTGTAGCTTGTTCACAAATATATTTTCGGGTCTTTAAAAAAGAACCACTTCTAGCAAAAAATATACCGAGGTATTTATACAATTTCTAATTCTCTATTCTGTATAACAAATCTAATATTTTTGGGTTGTCTCCCTTTGGAGAATATAAGAACTTTTGTCTTGTTAACATTTATTTTGAGTTGCCATTTTTCACAATAATCATCAAATTCATTTAACATGTTTTGTAAATCTTCACTACTCTCGGAAAACATCACAGTGTCATCCGCATATAATAACATAAATATTTTTAAAAATACTGTTAACTCGTGTTCGAGGTCATCACTAATAGAATTTACACCAAGTACATCTTTGCCTTCAAAAAAATGCTGTAAATCATTTAAAAATATTGTAAACAGAGCAGGGGAAAGATTTTCTCCCTGTCTTACACCCATTTCACAAGTAAATCACTCTGATTTCTCACCATTAAATATAATGCGTGATTTTACATTTTCGTACATATTTTGTATAATACGGAAAAATTTGCCATTTATATTATTCTCTAAAAGTTTAAATAATAAAAAATTTCTTTGTATAAAATCAAAGGCCTTTTCAAAGTCGACAAAGGCACAGTAAAGTTTTTTCTTTCTTAATCTTAGTAACTCGAATAGTGCATATACTGAAAATAAATGATCAGTAGTTGAGTATCCATGTCTGAAACCTGCCTGATTTTCTAGTAAAATAGAGTACTCATCAAGATAATCACATAATCTAGTGTTTAAAATAGAAGTAAAAATCTTACCAAGACATGACAAAAGAATGATAGGCGGTAATTTTGTGGTTCGGCAGAACTACCTTTGTTCTTAAAGACTGGTATGACATTACCTATAATCCATGCCTCGGGTAAAATACCCGAATCAAAAATAATATTAAATATATACACATAAATATCAATCATACAATCAATAGACGAGGAAATATATTCATTTACAATCATATCGTCACCCGACGATTTGTTATTTTTTATATGTTTTATAGCTTTTAATATTTCTTCAGCTGTAATACTTTCATTTAACATAGAATTTGAAGATTCTTGACTAAAATCATTGTTAATATCATAAGTATCTCCTTCATACTTATTTTTGTTTATATCTTTAAAAAAAGTAAACAATGACTCAGTGGTGATATTACAATTGTTTTTATGTTTGACTTTATTCCAAATTTTCCAAAATTCCCTGGGGTTTTTGAATCGCATATTTCTCATCTTAGTGCGCAAGTTTTCGTTATATAGTTTAATATTCTCGTCCATGACTTTTTTGTAATGTTTTTCTGACTGTCGAAGTCTTTCTTTAAATAAATTAGAGCCATAGTGTTTATAAAGTCTTCTGCTTTTTCGAAATTCTTGTCTAACCTTTTTACAGTCTTTATTAAAGCAATCTTTGTCTGAAAAATTCCCTTCCCCGCCAATGTTTCTTGAATTTTTAGTAAATACCCCAAAAGTGTCTTTTGCAGCACTCAATAATACAGTCGTAATATCACTTACAATACTATCTACAGTACCTTGATCAACTGAACTTATATTATCATATTTAGACATTACATTTAACAATAATTCGTTTACTTTTTCAACGTCAATGTTGTTTTTGTATTCATTTGTCTTTTCGTGTTTCCATTTACCAATGTGTACATTTTTGTCATTAATTACTTCGCTTTCACCTTGTGTAGCATTACAACCATTTACAGTTAAAGACAAGCACAAAGGAGAGTGTATATCTGAGAATAAATTACAAAAATCAGAAACTTCAAAATCATCTACTTTACATAAAATATTAGCAGTACATAAAATATAATCTACTACACTAATACTTCGACTTGTTGGTTTACCAAGTACTCGGTCTTTACCGACTCTTCCGTTTAAAATATACATGTTATTATTTTTACAAAATTGAATTAATTTTCTTCCATATGTATTGACAACAGTATCAGAACTATTACGTATTCTTGGTATCTTAAGATCGTCTAAGACATGAATGTCATTAAACTCATTTACATCTATAAATTCGGTTAAATGTTCTTCGAAATCAGATATATTAAAAAAATCTTGTTCATTTGCAGTGCGACTATTGAAATCACCAAGAAGAAAAATACAGTTACTATTCTTTTGTAATTCAAGAAATTCTATTTCAATTTCTGACATCGCATTTTCAGACGTATAACGAGTATTTTCAGGCGGGATATACACTATACCCATTATTATATCATCTTCAGTTCTAAATAATATTCTATCTACTCTAAACCATTAAACAAAAGGACAATCGGTTTCTATACAATGAATAAATTTTGCATACTGTGATCTATAGCCTAAAGCTATCCCACCTGATCTAAAGCTAGTAAATTTTTTCCTGTTTTTATAATGAAATGTAAAATCTTCAAAACTAATTTCATCTAAATCGTCTAATTTTGTTTCAGTAAGACATAATAAATCATTACATTTTAATAAATCTCTAAATTCTTGATACAGTAGTTTCCGTTTTAATCCACAAACATTTAATGACAATAGATGAACAATATCTTTATTTACATGATTATAATTAGTACTAGTGTTAATGTGAGAGTAAGTTCCATCTCGTTAATTGAATATGACTATCAGGTGACTAACTTAATTGGTGTTCAAGTTCCACTTTTGTCTCCATCAGTTGAGGGATATGATTATCAATCAAGGAATGTTAAATCAGAAGCCATCTTTTAAAAATTTTTTTTGTCTCGCCAATACTTCAGAAGTATCAATCGCAATATTATTTTTATATGCCATTATAACTGTGCTTTCTATGGTATGGATAGCGGTCACAGGCTTATATGGAACTTGATATGTTATAATCTATAACTAGGCAAAATCTGTATAAATCAGAAATTGGTAATAAATTCCTGAATATGTTTAGTTGAGTGTCAAGCGTTCTAGCCTCTTAATCCAGAACGTTCTATTTCTTTATTTTATTAATATCAATATATTCAAATATTCAAATATTGTACGCACTCAAATGTAATTACCATAAATCTGAATATTTCATACTTAGTGTAGGAAAGTCTAATAACATATTGTAAG
The DNA here is from genome assembly GCF_965363235.1 of Mytilus galloprovincialis. Taxonomy (NCBI): domain Eukaryota; kingdom Metazoa; phylum Mollusca; class Bivalvia; order Mytilida; family Mytilidae; genus Mytilus; species Mytilus galloprovincialis. The sequence continues at coordinate 23,964,386 of NC_134841.1, forward strand.
CGTAATTGAAATCGTACATACAAAACCAAATGTGATTTGTGTCATTCTATATTGCTCCCCTACTGGGAGTTTGTTTGAAACAAGTGCAAATTCAAAAGTTCTATTTTCTCGATAGGAGACATAATAAGTCACTTAAATGAATGAAAGGTACTAGATATGATTTAAAGAAGATTGGCGTATACGTCAATGAGAGAGCTGCTTAAGAATACAAAAGCCAAAAGATAAAGGTCAACCTGTGGACAAGTGTTATACAATGTCGTACAGAGTTTAAAATTGCATAATGGTATATCAAGCATATTCATAATGTGGTTAAATTGTTTCATTGGCTTTCCGCAAACAAATAGCTTGTTTAAAGATACAAATTTAAAAACAGATGTTTTTCTTTTTGAATATTTTACTCTTGTGCTAATACACCATTTTAATATTTAAACTTCTTTTGATCATATAGTAATTGTGATAACTTATACAGATAACAAATGTTAAGTTGTTAATGTTTGACCGACTGACGATACCTCGAGCTCGCCACAAGATAATATAAAATTATTGCTTATTATCAATTTCTAAGCTGTATTATTTTCTGATTATTTGTATATTACATGTATCTGCATATCCATGTGATTTAAGAGCGCTGAATCACAACCCTTCACACTCTCTTTGCATTTCTATTGGCATCAATATATTGAAGATAACAACATTCATTCATTCATTCATGCGGTGACCATTTTGGTTTATCAAGTTTAATACGGAAGCCAGAAAATGTGTTGTTTATATTGACGCAAATGCATTTAGAAGGATAAAAACATTTTTATTAATATATCAGTATCAATAGTGCAGAAGTAAAGAGTAAAATAATAAAAATACCTTACTCCGAGGAAAATTCGAAACGGAAAGTCGCTAAGCAAATGTCAAAATCAAAAGCTCCAACACATCCCACGAATGGAATACAAGGGTCATATTGTAGTCTTGGAACAAACATTACATTTTTCTCATGTCCAAAATGACTGATTAAAACAGGTTAAATCTCTCAATTGTAGGACAGTCGCCTATAATATTTCATTAAATTAAACATGATGATGTTTTCAAATTGACACCGATGAGTAAATTAATAAATCTGTCCATTAGCCAAAAATAAAATTAAACGTTTGTCGATAAATTGTTGATATATATTCAATAACTTTATCGCTGTGTTTTAGCATCAATAAACTCTAAATAAGTATAGAAATGAAGCAGTATCCTGTATTAATTCGTTCATTTATAGGAATATATATCCACACTCCCAAACGTGACCTCCCCCCCAAACGTGCCCAATTCCCCCAAATGATGCTTTTATATTAATCCGATATTGCATGGCGGGCTTTCAGCAAAATTGACTTCCTTTTTTCAACTCTCAGTCTGGCATTGTAAAATCTCTTCAAATCATCAACTGGTTGTTAGGTTTTCTTTTATAATAAATTTTAAGTTTCGAGCATCACTAAAGACACACGAACAAGAGACATAACGTCCAGTGTCAAATATTATCATGCATTATTTGAACGATATTATGTTAGCAAAAATACATTTTTTCTTTCGGGGCTTTTTATAGCTGTTTATGCGGTATGGGTTTAACTCATTGTTTAACGCTGTACGGTGACCTATAGTTGTTAATTTCTGTGTGATGTGATCTCTTGTGGAGAGCTGTCTCATTTGAAACTACACAACATCTTCTTTTTTATACTGTAGATAGGTCTATTATCATACCAAGAATTGAGGATTGGACCTAAATGTTTACAGTTATTCGGGATTAACACAAGATTGGAATTTAATTAAAAAAATCAAGAGCGAGTAAAAACGATTTTTTTATAACTTCACTTAGAATTGCGCAGTGAATGGGAAATTTTCCCTACACGAGATATCTGATTTTATATCTACAATTTTAAACTAAGCATGGCTGCTTACATTTACATCCAACATAGCTTCAGGAACGTCCCCAATTTTACCCAGGTTATTCTGCCGGTTTAGAAAAAAGACCTAAATTGATTTTCTATTGTTTAATGAAATAGCAAAATGAGTATACTTTAATGAAAAAGCAATAACCAAATAACCTTCGTATTTATAATATTGACACGAATGACATTTCCAGTAAAAAATATAAATATGGACACATTAGGTGGGTTGGACACGTTTGGGCGTTTAAATAAATGACATGTTTTGGCGCTGTTTAACAACTTAGACATGTTTTGCAGTTCAGTAACATCATGCGGGCACCTTTGGGGGGAAGAACACGTTTCTGAGTGTTACATATATATGCTGAAATTCTTTTTTTTTTTTATTAAAGTTTTATTCGAACACATGCTTCAGTCATTTTCTTTTAACAGAATACATATAAATGAGATAGTTATGCTTAGTTTTTAGTAAAGTTGTTAGATGTCCACCGTGGTAAAGGAGTTAATCGGTAATTATATTATTTGGCTCCGAATATTTAGCTCATTGTTCCAGATTCTCGGACGGAGCGAAACCGGATGCGTTGACAATCAAGAGCGTCTCCTGACAATTGTATTAACGATCATGACCAACATTATACATAATCGGTAATAATGTAACAACACTAGAAGCGGAATGAACAATGAACAAAACATAAGGAATTATTTGCATAGTTCTTTTAACAAATCAAGCATACAATAATGAAATTGTGTATATCAAGATCGTGAAAAGTTAAATTTAGTTTTTAAAGTCCGTATATTGTAGTTAATTTTCTGCTACACTGTATATTATTGTATATATATACACACACACACACATAGATTGAAAGTGGGGCCTAGATACATTGTAAAATGTAAGTGTACTTGTATTGTTTAAATTTGTATTCTCATTGTTTGACCTCATGGTGTAATGAATCCAACAAATAAACTATAAATCAAAATCATTAAAGAAATTAGTTTTTTTGGGGGGTAAAAATTTGTTATGGCATTTATTGAAACAAAGAAACACAACCAATTTGTCAATCAAAACTTGATGACGATTAAATTACTGAAGGGCGATCCAGAAGTAACAAAGTTCTACCAGGAACCACTGGGTAGTCTATAGCAGCTTAAAGTAAATTCCGCAAGTCCATTCACAGTACATAAAAGCTCCAAACGTATATATAAATATTCTAATATCTCCAGCCGTCTTTTCATAAATTTAAGAAAAGCTTGCAGAGATATCAACAGTCTTTCTAATTGTGTGTTCTTAACACAGTTAATGTAATATTTTGCCTGCAGAAAACAATAATTTAAAACTAAGTTATCAGAATTCAATACACCGAAATTACACTGTCTTTATTCAAAAATGTTTTTACTCCAAAAACAAAATACATTGTACCACCAATTAGAAAATTCTCTTCAAAATGTTTTTACTTCTGTACATTAAAAAATGTATTCTCTATGGTTTCTATTTCTTTACAACTGGCACATTCATTAGTTAAGGAAAGTTTATATTTTTCAGGAAGATAATTATGTGAGACTATTCTGTGTAACATTTTATATTGGAAAGCTTGTAGTTTGCTTTCTAAAGTACATTTAAAAGCTTGTGAATAAATATTTTTCGTCACTAATTTCTATATTAAAACTTTCTCCCCACCTTTTATGTGAAATAGGAGAAACACTTCACCGATCGATATAAAGTGAATATACATCTTTGGCGAATAATTTATTGATAGGCATTTTTTTATTCTCAGGCTCAAAAACGAATCCAAATGAGTTACTGTAAGGTGACACGTGTTGTTGTAATAACAAATCTTTCCAGTCACGTGGTATAGCACGTTTAATAGATAGAATGTCTACAAAAGTAACATTCAGGTTATATTTTTTGTTAATAGCATCATGAGACAAAAATTAGCCTCTATCACCTACAATGTCATTGATGAACCGTATGCCTATCATGTACCAAGATTTGTAAAAAAATACTCGTTCTGTCAACTTTGTGTGATTTTACTTTTTTTTTGATAAACGGATTGAACCAAATAAATTCTTTTCTAACATGAAATGCATTTAACGGGATGAAAATACCCTTTAAACGTTTCCAGGCAGAAATCACTTCTATATAAAAAAAGAGCTGCTTTTAAATTTAAAAACTCAAATTCACATCGGCTCATAAATAAATCCTCTAAATCAAAAAGGAGAAGAATGTTTCTGAAACATGTTTCCAATACGAAAGGATAACAACTGTACTTAAAAATTTTGGGCTTTCAGTCCCCCTTCGCTAGGAGACTTTTAACTAACTTCCGAAGTACCACTATTCCATAAAAAAACTATTGATGTCACGTTGTATTTCAATTACAAAAGCTCTTGGTACTTGTGTAGATGAAAAGACATACATAAGCTTCGATATTGCAAGTGATTTGATAATTACGATTTTACCGATCAAGGAAAGATTTCTGATCCTCCACATTTTAATTACTGATTCCATTTTGTCTATGCATGCATCTTAATTAGAACAAACCATTTCTTCAAAAAAGTTAAATTTTAAACCTAATGTTTTAAAACCATCTGTCCATTTAATAGGAAGGGAACTTTCTTTGTTAAATTTATTGTTTCCAATCTTTGTTGCTTCGGTTTTAAAAAAATGACTTTTAACTCTGAACACGTCTCAAAATCATTAAAAGAATCAAATAAAATGTGCGCAGAAAATACATCTTTCAAAAGCAAGTGGTATCATCATCCAACTGTGAAATTTTTATTTCAGTTTCCCCAATTTTTATACCAGATATCTGATTGTTCCTACGAATACTTCTTGCCAGCAGTTCAACGGCCAAAATAAATAAAAAAAAAAGGAGACAAAGGACACACCCTTGTCGACATCTCTCTCAATTTTTAATGGACTAGAACTAAATCCATTATTTACGACAAGACTAGATATATTTGAGTATAAAGTTGAGACCAATTTCCGGAATTTGCTACCAAAATTAAAACAAACCAATGCTTTTTGAATAAATTTCCATTCTAGCGTATCAAACGCCTTTTCGAAATCGACTAGTAATATTAGCCCTGGATAATTCATTAAAGCAGTAAACAATATAATATCTGCACTCATTCGTAGATTTTCACCAATGTATCTACGAGCCACATATCCCGTCTGGTCCGGATCTATAAGTCTCGGAAGAAATAATTTCATTCTTTTTGCAATAACTTTGGCTTATAATCTGCAATCAAAATTTAAGAAAAAAAGAGGACGCCAGTTCGACAAGAGTGTTCAATCTTTATCTTTCTTTGGAATAAGATTCAGAATACCCCGTCTTTGGTCTATTGAGAGGGTTCCGGTCTCGAAAGAATATTCATAGCTTTCTAAAACATATTTTTTAATATCAATCCAGAAAAACTTGTAAAACTCAGCAGTAAGCCCGTCTGTACCAGGGCTTTTATTATTTTTAAATGTTTTTAAAATTTTAACGCACTCAGATTCTGAAATATCTGCATCGCACATATCCTTTTTCTGATCTGTAAGCTTAGGAATAAAATTTAAATCAAAAAAGTTAGAATCACCTGAATATTTATCAGGGTCTTCTTTTGATGAGTACAGTTTTCGTAGAAATTTCTCTCTTCGTTGAGCATTGTTTCTTGTGACAAAATTTCAATGTCGTTTACAACTAATTTTTTAATACATTTATTTTTATAATTGCGTTTTTCTAACGATAAGAAATATTTTGAATTTCTTTCATTGCCTTGGCAGTGCTCGGCGTGTGATCGTATAATAGCCCCCTTGTTTGATTGTTTACTATTTGCTCTAAATCGTCTTTAACAGTGTCTAATTCAATCAAAAGTGTATTTATATCTTTATCTAAATATGTACAAGAGAGAGTTTTATGAATTTCGTCTTGTTGTTTTTTTAAAATTGAACTCTCTTTCCCGCAATTTCATGTTTTTATATTTGAAATATTTGACGGTTGCGCCTCTTATTTCACTTTTCATGGTATCCCATTCAAATTTTTATTTTCTAAATTGTGTTATTTATTATCACATTCTAATACAGTATTTTTGACTATATCCACATAATCTTTGTCTGTCAATAAACCCGAGTTGAATTTCCAGAAACCGGGACCTCTCTCACTTAAGTTTTCTCCTGACAGTGTTAATTTGATAATACTATGATCAGATTTTTTAGCCGGGACAATGGATGTTTTGGTAACACTGCTTGACAAAAAATTCGATATCAACCAAAAATCTGGGCGACATTGTATATAATCTAGAATCAACATTGTTTGTCCTCCAAATATCACATAACTCAAATTTTTCTATAAAATCGTCTAATTTACTCGTATATTTGACAGGTGTGTTATATTGAACCACCCATTTTGTCTAAAGATGGATTACGTATCGTATTAAAATCTCCACACAAAACAAGATTTTAATCTAACTTTTTATTTAATAAAATCTTGATTTTTTCAATACATTCAATTTGTTCATTTTCAAAATTTTTGGTCGGCGCATAATAATTTACAAAAACAAAATATGTGTTATGAATATCAGCAGTTAGAATGAGATACCTTCCGTATTCATCTACAATTTATTCCTTTAATATATAATCTGTTGAGCTGTTAAACATAATAGCAACACCTTTAGAGTTCGTTTCCCCGTGCAAAAAATTAATATATCTCCACCCCATTCCCTTTTCCATATAGTATCATATGATTCAATACTGTGTGTTTCTTGCAAGAAAATTATGTCGTTTTGAAATTTTTTCAACCAAAGAAACATGGGATTTGCGTTTAAATACCAAGTTATATAATTACAATAACTGAATTTAATTATTATTGAATTAAATTCTAGTATATAGAAACAAAAATACGTAATTCGGAACTCCACACACGTTTCATCTACATAGGAATCATTAGCGGCGTTCTTATCAAGACAATCGAAAGGCAAAATAAAAAACGATGTTGAAGAGCATTAAAAACCGCAATTTCTAAAAGTTGTACCAAGGCAACGTACATGTACGCACACTTTAAGTGTAACGAATTATTCAACAGTTTATACACTGTAACTATTATCGAAAAATGAAATAACATAAAATTAAAGTAATTAGTTTTTTTTCCAAAAAATCCTTTGTTTCGTAATTCACAGTTTTAATATACTGTAAATCAACTGATTGTCACGGATACTTTATTTCGTGTTTAGCCTTTCTAATCCATTTTAGTCAATTTAATTTCGCGATTCTCAAACTTACTTGACGTAGTTAAGTAAAAAATAATCGAAATTTTACTTATTCGCGACGATTAATATTCGCGATATTTTTCTACTCGCGAAAGTCGCGATAATCCATCGCTCGCGAAAATAAGTTGGTTTACAGTATTGAGATATTGTATACTTTAAAAATAATTGACTTAGCTTCGGGATTTTGTTGCAGACGAACACGTACGTCAAATATGTCATTGTTAAATATAAAAACCACAATGACAGCTTACATGTACATATTTACCACAGTGTTATATATGCAATCATGACCTCATTTAATGTTGTTTGTCCGAGGTAAGGATACAATAAAAAATGTAAAACATGCACATGGTACTCTCATGCAATAGTTAGGTGAATAGAATGTATAAGTCAAAATATATGCATTACATTCTGAAATGTATTCCTGTTAACATAGCGATGTGAAATTCGTTTATGTTGAATTTGAACTGGAGTACGATTCGCTCAAACTCATTTCTTTTCTGTTCAAAGGATACACTATTTCAAAAATTTGTAAAAGATTATGTTCGCCCTAAGCCATTGGTAAACTTATCCAAATAAAGATATATTAGAGCCAGAACTTGACCCCCTGCTATTTCTGCTATTCTGTGACAATAGCACATATCAAAAGGCACTGAATCGACGAACAGTTAACAATTTAAATATCCAAAACTGTTGGCAAAATACGTATACCACCAATATTCTTGTCCTTTTGAATATTTTAATGACAACATCTACTGTGTGTGACATATTTGTTTTTTTTTATGTTTTTTTCATATTATCTTTTCAGGTTATTGCCCTTTCTGTTAGTATAAAGGGAAAGACCGAAATAGAATGCCTTCTGGTAGTATCATCTTATGTCAGAATTTTTGTTATAAGGTTTTAATTAATTATGAGATGTTTAAAGATGTAATGTAAACAGTGAATATAGTAAACAAAGATGTGGTATGATTGCCAATCGAACAACTCTCCACCCGAGACCAAATTACACAGAAATTAACAACTATAGGTCAACAAAAGCCTTCAAAAATGTCCATTTAGCGAAGTCACATATAAAAGACCTCGAAATCACAAATGTAAAACCATTTGAACGAGATAACTAACGGCATAATTAATGTACCAATGAATAAGCGAACAACACATATGTAACACATCAACAGACGACAACCACTTCAATGTAGGCATCTGACTTGGGACAGGCACATATACATACAGAGTAAGGCGGGGTTATATATTTTAGTGAGATCCCAAACCTCCCCTCAACCTAAAACAGTGCTGTAGCAGTACAACATAACAACGAACTATAAAAAAAAATACTTGAAAAAGGCTTAACTCGTCAGATAGATACAAAAAGAAATACATATTATAAATCACGCAGTGGACAGGACCGGGTACTTGTACACCCAAACAACAACAAAAACAGTAAGTACAGATATGAGAGTACTCGAAGTTACTGAGAGCTAGTTCAAAGCCAATAACAACTAATTTGAAAAATCATGCATCTAAAACTGAATAGCTTAAGAGAGCAATTAATTAGAAAGTGGTCATTTACTACTGATTCAATTTATTTGAAATACACTCCAAATGATGATCCCTAAACTAATGGTCTTAGGACAAAGGGGTTTGCTTCATACAAGGTTTGATTTAGCAGGTTGAACAGGGGTTTGTTGTTCTTATCCAACAGTTTAAACCCAATACCTGACAAACTCTTTTATAATAGACATTCTGGAGATTGTTTTTTTCACATGTTTGTAATACGTTGTGGCTAGTGCAAAAAGGGTCTTATCGTTAAATACTTCTGTGAAGAAATTTGAGATTTATATTGCAACTTATTTTTCAATTCTAACAATAATGTATGCCAATGATTTGTTAAAATACTTGATGACTTATTTTTCAGGGCATGATACTGGTGAAAAATCGCAGTGCCATTTTTTTATTGATTATATCTATGTATTCTCCCGGGAAAGATAATGTTCAATATAAGATAAGGTGCTGCATATTTAGAACCTGCTAGTAATTAAATAAAGTAATGTGCAAACAATAATTAACAGGCTTCTTTGTCTCTTGATAATTGGAAACAATCATTAATCTGCATGCGAGATTAAGTTTGGAAATGATTGAGTGATATTGAAAAACAACGACGTTAATTTAAAAATGACAGACATCAGATACGAATAGACTGTGTTACTAGAAAGGAGACTCAAAATCAAAATCTAGAGGAAAGAAATAAAAAAAATGTTATGTTCGTAGGATAAAAATATAACAAAACAAAAATTATTAACAGCAAAAGAAACATTTTTAAAGTGTCCAGTATGTTTCCGATATGGTCTTATAAAAGATGGACGAAAGATACCAGAAGGACAGTCAAACTCATAGATTGGAAATAAACTGACAACACCATGGCTAAAAAATAGATAAACAGACAAATAATAGTACAGAAGACTCAACATAAAGAGAACTAAAGACTGAGCAACACGAACCCCGGGTGATCTCAGGTGCTCCGGAAGGGTAAGCAAATCCTGTTCCACATGTGGTACCCGTGTTATAAACCTCGGGATGTGTGAGTCGACACTGATCATTGCTCCTCGAGACTGACAGAATACTAGTACTTTGTTCAGTATAACTCAATAAAATACATGTATAGGTCATACGAAAAAAAAACCAGTGGAATTTGAAGTTTTGTTGTTCCGTACATACGTCAATGAAAATCACACGAAACAAAGAATTATCCGATCCTTGAATCACCGTTATACACTTGATGATATAAATCAATCCTCAGCTTGATAACTGTATCAACTAGGACACTGGTGAAATTGAAAAACTTTTGAACTGGAATGTAGATTTGTACCCAAGTCTTATCAAAAGACAGAGGGAATCAAAACTGAGTGTATATGTTTTGGTTTACCAATACAACAAATATTCTGTGAAAAAGAACGGGAGTAACCTCTTGAAATAGCCGGATGTGTTATTTTACAAAGAAGATCAACATGTAAAAGATAAAGGCAACAGTCGTATACCAGTGTTCAAAAGACATAAATCGAATAAGCGAACCAATATCCGGGTTACAAACTTGAACCGAGGGAAACACACAAATTATAAGAGGGAAATAATAGAACAAGAACAAAGAAATGGAACAAAATCAAACGCCAATATTCCTAACTTGTAACAGTACATTGTTAGGAAAACAAATGGTTGGTTGAACTTGGTTTTATGGCTAGTAAACACTCCCGCTTATATGACAATGTTGAAGATATCGCTAAAATGACAACACTACATGACAGAATACAGCACACCCACACGCAATAACACTCATCACAGCGAAACCTACAAACAAATGATATGATATTTAAAAAAACAACATGCAAACCGCAGAATATATACGAACATCATCTATCAACGACAGGCTACACAGACCATCACAAACCTCACGCACTTACATAACAAACATTACTAATGCCCATAATACAGTTATTGTCAACGAATGGAAATAATAAAAGATATTCCAGCAAATAAGGTTACCTCTTATATATTTTTTACCCGAAGTGCGAATCAAATTCGGTATAATTAATAACACTTTGGAACAAGAAAAAACAATGTTCGAATTCGTTTATTGGATAATGGATCTGAATTTTTTAAGAACTTTAAACAGAAGTTCACACTGTAAAAACATTCCTTCCTGATGAAATGTTTAATATCTTCATTGTGTTTTCCAAACAATGGAAGAACAATGCAATAGCTTACTTCGAAATTTAGTTCTTTTCATACTGCATATATAAACATGAGACCACATTCCATTGCATTTAATATAATATGCTTAGCTTCACTGTGTGAAGCTATTTGTTTCATTCGCAATTCATACCATCTTGAAATTATAACATACAAATACCGGTAATGATTAGTGCTTGTATGAGGTGCTAACAGCTGAAGATATTGGACGTTTCGTCCCCGAGGGTATCACCGTCCCAGTAGTCAGCACTTCGGTGTTGACATGAATATCAATTTTTGGTCAGTTTTATAAATTTCCTGTTACAAAACTTTGAATCTTTCGAAAAACTAAGGATTTTCTTATCCCAGGAATAGATTACCTTAACCGTATTTGGCACAACTTTTTTGAATTTAGGTCCTCAATGCTCTTCAACTTCGTACTTGTTTGGCTTTATAACCATTTTGATCTGAACGTTACTGACGAGTCGTATGTAGACGAAACGCGCGTCTGTTGATTAGACGAACAGATTATACTCTAAAACAGCTTCACCAAAAATCAACATTCAAGAAACACATATTCTATCCACAACTCTCCATATAAATACATGTAAAATACTAAACAAATAAATAAGTCACAATTTTTGTAACCCTCTTTCTATACAATAAAAATATGTTAACAGCAACCCTACTATTTGAAACAAACGGACACTTTGGGCGACTTTACGCATCTTTCTTCTACTTAAAGTTAAAATTCATTATCAAACTTTAATTCTCAAAACTATATTTAACAAAAATAAGAAAACTATTAAATTTCTGCCACAGTTCTTAACTTGAAACCGTAACAATTAGACGAACTGCATATTATTAGTTACATAGTGTGCTAGTGACCTTATACGGTATATATGGGGTCAGTAAATTCCATATGGGGTGAGAGCGAAGCTCGAATTCCCATATGGAATTTATTGAATCCATATATACCGTATTACGTCACTAGCATACTATGTAACGAATTTATCTTACCGACTTATTTTAACGTGTGAAATTTAGTGACCTATCAAAATGAACAAGTCTTCTATTCTGTTAGCATTAAGAAACATTGATCCTACAAAATCAAATGCCAACAATGACAACTTGTTAGGGGATAAATGTGTTTTATGAAGTTATTTCAATCTTAATCATCAATTTCTTCGTCTGTTGAAACCTTTACGATTTTTTCTTAGTACTGTTTTGTTTTTATAAAGGGACGTAACATTACTACTAACCGTGTATGAAATAAGTCCCGCCGCCCTTCTAACATAATATTGAATATAAAGGGACATAACACCACTACTAACTGTGTATGAAATAAGCCCCACCTCCCTACTAACCTAATATGAAATATACACGGTCTCCATGCGGACGCTTTTAACCATTATATTCCTAGAAATGTAAAGGAGGTAAGATAAATAATCATATTGCATATAATGCAATATTCAGGAACTTAAACTGTTTAGAAAACTGTACCTTGAAAATAAATGAAGCTGCTAGCCGGCGGTAGGGACAAGCTGGAACTACCGTAAAATACTATAAATCTTACGCTAGTGTTGTTATTTAAAAATTCCAAATATGGGTAAAAAATAAAACCAAATAGGGAATCTTCCTTATAAGGCAAATATCTTTGCACTTAACGTCTCAGAAAATTACGTCATTACCGCCCTATTACTGTAAAAAGGTGCGCAATGTCGGTGCAGAATAAACCATAAGTATGTTATTACTTTAATCTAAATAAAACTCCCTTCTACATAAACTTTACATAAAACACTTGCACATTTATCCCTGTTTCGAAAAACATACAAAAATAAAACTAAAACATGTTCAATACAGTCTAAAGATATACGATTTCCATTGACATTATATGTCTAATAAGTTAACATACTTTAAACATTATTGAAATTGAATATACAAACCAAAATGTTATTTGTGTCATTTCATGTTGCTCCCCTCTTGAGAATTTGTTAAAGAATAAGTGGACATTTGTATATATATAGTTCCATCCTTTTGATTGGACATTAAAGTCGCAATGGGCAATATATATGACCAAAAGAAGATTAACATATTTGTTAAAGGGACTGCCACCAAACCAAACAATCATCGAGCAAATAATGGTCAACATGCTGTATTGAATATTTAAAAAGTGTGTACACAATGTTTTGTAAATGTATGATAAATTGACACAAAATATAAACAATCTACAATGAACACCTTTTTTCGAGTGTACCCAAAATACCTGTGTCAATGTTATATTAATTAATGTACACACTTATGAGTGATACCTTCATGCTTTTTTGTAAGATTTTATTGCGTGTTACATACATGTTAAACTGAAATAGTCAGTTTCTTCTAAACGACGGAACTGACTATTAAATCCGTTTTCAGTATAATCACGATCAGCAAATTGTTTTTAAGTCTGAATATATATATATATATATCGTGAATCATCTTAATAGTGACTGATTAAAAACGGTACGACTTATCATGTTATGGGTTCAGTCATTTCATTGGCTGATAAAATAGAAAGTTTTTTAAAAATCAAAATGATTTTATTGATGTAAGAGCTTCTCATATTTAAAATGCCAGTATAAGGGAAAACGTTGTTTGACCTTTTGACATTAAAGAAGCTATTTCCAATAACAAATTTGCTAGTGATGTCTTCGATATAAAAGCAATGTCTCTATTTGGTTTTTCTATTTGCTGTCTTAAATATTTTTGTTGTTGCTAATAATTTAAATGTTTCTTAGAAAAAATATACACAATCACTATTCACGATTCTACAGCCAATTCAAATGCAGAACAATGGCTGAAAATTTCAATATTTCTTATTAGAATTAGCATATAATTACTAGATGATTAGAAGGTTTAAACACAGTTCAGTCAAAATATGTGGTGAGCGAGTATGTGCAGTTTGGACGGGCGTAAGTGGCTATAGATTCGTGAATATTTTTGTTCATGTACATGTACATTATGTATTCGTCCAAATACAGGAATTGTGGCAACTTCCTGTGATTGATAATGTTAACATTGACAGACCCATTCAACGGAAAAGACACTATAGGATTCTTTATCCGACCCTTGATATTATAAAATGTCAAAAGCCTCACAGTCGCGCAATATAGCCTTTAAGACTACAAAACTTATTAAAAAAATAAAATGCATATATAGTAAACATTCTGATACTACTAGAAATGTCAATCACAACAGTGACTTTATGTTACACATTTGTTAATAACGTTTTAATATGCAGGTTGTTTGCTATTTCTAAGTGAAAAGGGTAATACTATCTGACAGTATAGTTTTATTTTAGATATTTGCTGCTTATATTTTTCATTTAATACGGTATGTTTGAATGTCTCAAATAAAAATGAATGACAAATTACAACGGTTAACTACTAATTTCTCACAGACTAATATCTTACAGACAATCTCAGGATTGTATTTTAACAGGATTGTAATACTTTCTGGTTAGTGCAAAAACGGCCATTATTATATCTGGTCTTTTGAAATTCAACCAATATTGGTGCATGAACTGAGGAAATTGAAAAATGTCTGATATTGCAATTCTAACATTGGTATATGCCAGTTGTTCGTTCAACGGATTGATATCTTAATTAATTTCAAGGAATAAAAGCGCTCAGTGAAAAATTTTGTGACAGTCTGAATAGTGATTGTTTGTGTAGATGATAGGTATATCCTTTAAAAATATATATGCTTAAGAAACTCTGCTGGCTATAATAATGCTCACATTATAAGAAAAAGAGCTTTATATTAAGTACATTTCGGTAATTAGTAAAGTGCATATAATGAATAACCGACTACTTTGTCTCTTGATAATTGAAAACAATCATTAATCTGCATACGATATTAAAGTTTGAAATGATTGAGCGATGTTGTTGTAATTACAATGACGTTAATTTTGAAAATAAAATCTAAAAATTACTGAACTCCGAGGAAAATTCAAAACGAAAAGTCCTTAATTAATTGGCAAAAATCACAATCTCGAACACATCAAACGAATGGATAACAACTGTCATATTCATCACTTGGTACAGGCATATTATTAAGTAGACGGATAGAAAGAGAGAAAAAAAATGTCAGACGAGAGATATAGAAAAAAAGAAGTTTGTAGGATAGAAAAATAGTAATGATCAGAAAACATAAAATCTGAAAAAGGCAAGCATTATCAAATCTGTGCGCCAAAAACAAAGAACCAATTACAAAAACAACAAAATAAATTGTTCTCCATTAAAATAATACTAAAGCTCTAGTACCATCTGCCTAGTAGCTAGTACTTATTTAAACAGTTTCCGTTAATTTGTTTCTATTATTTATGTAATTGTGTTTCAGGTAACCTGAAAGTTCTAACTATCTAGGGCACATTGAACAGTATATAGTTAAATTTTTTCTGTTATCCCAATGAAGTAATAATAAATGTACTTCAATGCTTCATACATTTTGTATGGTATGTGTTTTTATTCTATATAACACGTAACTATAGGCAATTGCAGGTTAGAGCTCTCCAAAGATAAAAAAATGGATTAAGATAAACAAATCAGGGTAAAAAATTAAAACCGAGGGAAACACATCAACTACATGACTTTTGAGAGAGAAAAACAATGGAGCAACAGAAACACTGAACTGCACTAAACCAAACGCCAACTTATATAGAAAATAATTATTTTATAACAACTGCCATATTTCTAAATGAGTACAGGATATTTTGGAAAAAAAAGTTGATTGCACCTAGTTTTATTGCTAGCTAAACCTTCCGCTGATATGGCAATGTTAAATTAAATCGCTAAAATGACAACATTGCGTGACAAAAATATAGGACTAACAAACGAAAATACACTTAGCACAGATAAAGTAGTAAAATAATAACAACAGATATGTCACATTGACGAGTGCATATGTCACAACAAACTGTAGTATTTTTGCAGGCTTTTTAACCTGAGATATATATTACATTTACCTTTAATAGCTGTATTTGGCAAAACTTTAAGGAATTTTTAGTCCTCAATGCTCTTCCATTTCGTAATTTATTTGGCCTTTTAAACATGTTTTTATTCGAGCGACACTGATGAGTCTTTTGTAGAAAAAACGCGCGTCTGGCGTAAGTGCAAAATTTTAGTCATGGGATCTACATGTATGATGAGTTTATTAGTGACTTCAATATAATCTTGAAATTCATACAATTATATCGAACCAGATCCAAACATTCGCAATTATTTTCACAACGGTCTAAGAATCAAGGCTGTTACGACGTCATAATGACTTTTTTAACACAATACTATCCACGGACTTCAAACCACAAAGGATCAGATATACAACCTAACTTACAAAAAACACAACATACCTAAATGCATGAATGTTGGATGAATAAATACTGAGACACGTCTTATATCAATGGGAATTGATACTCGGTTAAACAGTCATATTAGATTAGATTGTAAACCACAATTTCAAATTTCGTTAGTTAGACAGACAAAACGTATATAGCAATTCTTGATTGTGTCCATAAAATTAACGGAGTGTCAGTTTTAATCTTTTCTCTTCATAACTCTGTTAAAATACGTATCAGGAAATAATTTCATATCAAACTTCTTATCCTTAAAAAAAATAAAAAATTGACAAATAAAAAACTTTTCATTAGGTGACATTTTTACAAAACATCTTAACACTTTCTTTGATTCGGAGATTATGAATTACATAAAAAAAAAACTCAAAAGAAGGGTCCACAATATCAACTTTAGAGGAAACCTCTGTGTTCGTATCTTTTGAAGTTATAATTTAACAAAAAAAAAAAACAAAAACGTCTGATAGTTGTCGGAGAATCCCTTAATAATACTGATAAGTATACTAGGTCTTAAACTAATTGTTCCTGTACGACTTTTGTTCTTATACTAATTATTAGTTGCAGAATAGTGAACGAAGATATACAAGAGAAGTTGTCTTTACAAAATAGGATAATGACTGATACAAAATGTCTAGTATTTATCGTATTAAACATTTAGAAATTAACTATTTTCAACTCTCAAAACCAGGAAACAATTATGTCAGCTTTTACATTATAAATAAAGATAGAATTTAAAAAATATATATTTTAATTTCAATGATGTTACTTTTACTCAATAAATTACCGAAGATGACCAGACTTATAGATAGATGAATTAGGTTATAGCTTCCACCGAGAATCACCATTCTCTTCCATGTGTTGGATTGTATATACCAATCAGTTGTTAACTTACGTGCGAATAAACATTAAAGTCATTCATTTAAGTACGATTCTAAGACAAAACGGAAATTTCTAAGACTTTTAGCATCGTAATGAGAGTGATAATATATTTCTATAGTAATACCGAGTCATGACATCAACAGTCAATCGCAAATTGATATTAAAAAGTTGGAAACGTTAAAAGAGACTTCCGCAAGGTAGACAGAGTTATTAACCAAAAAACATTTATAAATAAGTGCACCTGAAGCACAACTACTAGATAAAAGCAACAGTATAAACAAAAACACTACTTTTACACACGGAATACAGAACAGTACTCCTATTTTGCTCATATAAAGCAAACAATATAGATAGACGAATAAGGTTATAACTTCCACCGAGAATCATCATTACCTTCTATGTGTTGGGTTGTATATACCAATCAGTTGTTAGCTTACCTGCAAATAAACAATAATGTCATTCATTTAAATACGATACTAAGACCAACAGGGAAATTTTGAAGACTTTTAGCATTGTAATGGAAAGTAATGCGATTCATAATATGTATTTTTGACAGCCAAAGTTCTTAAAGATGATGTTCAACAAACCTATAGGGAGGCCGAGCTAAATTTGCTGTAAGTAAAGTAAAACTCAAGTTGAGCAAAATATCATTTATTCAAAATTTATAATTATTTGAGAATGACATATTAACAATATAAATAGTAGCAAATAAATGACAGTGACATTAAAAAAGCAAAGGTGAGGTTAAGAAAATGCCCCAACTAGTATATGATACATTACAGTAACAAATAGTAAAATACTACTATAAATACAATAACAACAATCTTGTAAAGCATTACACATCCCGTATCCTAAGATGATAACATAACAACATTAAAATATAATGATTAAAATTGGGTGGAAGATGGGTGGGTTTTTGCAAAAAATTACAAAAATTTTTCCAAGTTTCAAATAAATGATGTTTCTTCTTACAGAGAAATTAACTGAATGACTGAATAACATACATATAGATAGCTCTTGATATCAATTAATCATTTGTTTGAGCCTTTTATGTGAATATTGACAATGTGATTTGTATTAATGAGTCAGATGTTTATCTATATGTAAAATATGAAAAAATGAGAAAGCAAGTTATTGAATAAGAAAAAGAATGTTGCACTCAAGTCTAAAATCAAAAGCTATGTTTTGCACTTGTGCTACTGAAACAGCAGTCCTCATATTTTGCTCGTGGGAACAAACAATATAGGAAAACTAAATGAAGATATGAAGGAATTTTGCTTACTTATATGTCATTAAGTATTGTGTGGTAAGATGCATCATTGCCAATCATACCACATTTTTTTTCTATTGTAAGAGAAACATCAATTACCGTTTAATTTCAACTTAATTTCAAGAAATTGCAACCATCGAACAACTAATTTCATTATTAGAATTATGTATGAACTGGACAATTTCCTGACATAATATAACAAGCACAGAAAATGTTTTAGAAAAGCAAATGTCTAAGAGTGGTCAAAATCACGAATTCATATCAGAAGATTTAAAAAGTTTGTCTTAAAGGCGTGTAACATTGAGTAGTCTCATTGATGTTGTTTATTTACGAATTAGTTTGCTGGTATTGGATATTAGACAGTAAAGTATTTTCTCAATACCTAAAGATGGAGGAAAACTACAATCTGGTAGATTTTTGCAAATTTGGAGTAATTATCGTGAGAAAATTCTTAAAGCCTCGGTCACACCTTAACGGATAGCTCGAACGGATGACTAACGGATAACTTTTTTTCAATCCGTTCATGTCCGTTAGACGTCCGTTCGTATCCATTAGACGGCCGTCCATATCCGTTGCATGTCCGTTAAGCATACGTTTTATCCGTCGACGTCCGTTCTGTCCAGTGGAAATTTTTGAGCATGTTCAAAACTTTGAATGGACGTCCAACGGATGAAATGTCCGTTGAACGTCCGGAAGGCGTCCGTTTTGTACGGTACTCGTCTGTTTCGTTTCCGTTTTGTATCCGTTACGTGTCCGTTATACATCCGTTGGAGGTCTGAAAGATAAATTCACCAACGGACTTCTACCGAACGTTTAACGGATAAAACAGATGTTGAACGAATGAGAAACGGACTTCTACCGGAAGTATAACGGATATAACGGATGATGAACGGATAAATGCCAATTGAAAATTTCGTGACAAAAATGCCAATTATTGGTATGTCAGATTTCTTAAATTTTATGAATTCTTATTATTCATAGTAACGGCACTATAATCGATCTTAGAGTATAGGCACGTCTTCACAATCAAGCAGCTCTTATTCAAGCCAGACACAGCCCTTTGGCGGCATTTTGAAGAACAAACCAAAACCAGTTACACAGAAACATTTTGAATAATTATGCGATTTACATGTATTATTATTGTCGCCTTTAATTTTTCCGTTGATCTTGTTCATCCGTTTTATCCGGTATGCTTCCGTTAGGTATCCGTTTTTATGCGGTACTCGTCCGTTGAATGTTCGTTCGACATCCGTTCTGTCCGTTACGTTTCCGTTTCTCGTACGTTGTATATCCGGTGTGTGTCCGTTTTATTCGATCAGTACATCAACGGACTCCCAACGAATATCAATTTTGTCAACGGACAACTTTTATTTTCATCCGTAAGGCGTCCGTTCGTGCTATCCGGTAAGGTGTGACCGAGGATAAACACAAAAATAGAATGGTATTGGAATTAAATCTGTTTTGTATATAAATTTGTTCAATGATACATTCTAATGCAACGTTATCTTAAACAAAAAACACTGACCCCGTTTACTTGATTTGATTTTCAAATTAAAGATTTTCCTTTTGAAACATAATATCTCTATCTTTTCTAATGTTTTGATCGTAACATTAGTTAGTAAACAAACGTCCTCTCAGAACTTTTGTTATATGAGATTTCGTTAAAAAAACAAGCATTTTGCAGAATTTAATTGCTAACATTTTAACTTTGATCTTTAGCTAAAATTAATTTAAAAGATATCAATATGTCTATGTCGGTTAATCTTTTGAAATAATATCAATTACTTGAAATTGCCATGAAACTAAAAAGAAATTATAAAGGTAATAAAATTAGTAGGCACAAACTAGATATTAAAGGATAACAAAGAAAAATACAACCAAAAAGGGAATAATATCACAGTAACAATCAACAACTATAAGACGCAACAAAATGAAAAACATCAAGGCTTAAAGAAAAACGATGGCCAGGTAATGAATTATAGTCCACAAAAATATATCTAAAACAATAAAAAAAAAAAGAGTAAAAATATCATAACGTGACCTTGTATTGTCGAAATGCGCATCTGGTGCAAGAAAATTGGTGCCGTTAATTTTATTCCTTTAATTAAAACTATGTTAAAGATGGACGTTCGTTCGTAACAGCATCTTATCGATGTGAATTGGGTTCAAAATATCGGCTTAAGAGCTTTAACATCTAGTGCTACCCTTTAAATAAAGGCAACAGTAGTATACCGCTGTTCAAAAATCGTAAATCTATGGACAAAAAACAAAACTAAAAGTGAGGGAAACGCATTGAATATAAGAAGAGAACAACGAAACAGCATTCAAATGTAACACACATAGCAACAGACTAAGCATTAGACAAAATCCGAAGAGAATAACCAATATAACATCAAAACCAAATATATGAATTTGGGATAGAAAAGTACCGTGACACGTCTTATAGTAATGTGAATTCGCACTGAAATATAGGAGAAAACAAACGACACAACGGAAACACAACGTAAAAATGTTACACACACAGAAACGAACTATGATATAACAATGGCCATTTTCCTGACTTGGTACAGGACATTTCTAAAGAAAAAAATGGTGGGTTGAACCTGGTTTTGTGGCATGCCAAACCTCGCACTTTAATGGCATTGTTAAATATAACATTAAAAATGACAATAAAAGTAAAGAAACTAGTCAGTTCTTTTTTTATTTTATTCTTTTTTTATTTTAGTTGCCGTTGTTTAAATAAATGGTTTAACCAGCATCTCTATCAGAATTGCAACTTTTGCGCTTTTGTGGGGTACGAATGCCTTGTTTATGGCTTCTCCCGCCAAAGCCAAAGTGTTATATACTAGTAATATATTAATCTTTTATTTTGGTCCTTTTTTAGCGAAGATATAACAATAAGTTTTCACAACTAAAAACGCTGAGGGAATCGCGTGCTCACCAAGGAGCTAGACAGGGTCCGTTTACAGATTAAGTGGCTCTTGCTTTGCATGGATCAACCTCAATAAAATACTCCCTCAGTCATAATGTCACAATCTTTATTATTACACAATCGTTTAGATTAAACACATGGTATATAAAAACCTAAGGAAACAAAAACATGTCACAAGTGAGTTGGGACACAGATATATCAAACTGATGTTGCTCGTTAAACTTATGGCGCTTTGATTTTAATCGTTATTTCTCGGAACTGTGTTGGAGCGGGAGAAGACCTTTACTTACGTTTCAACTCCTTCAGGCAAAGATGACTTTCGATTAATTTGTATAGAGATATGTGAGATACAAGCACTTATTGACAGGTCATCATCAATATATCTGAATGCGAAATTAAACAATAAAATGATATAAAGTTCTAATTTGTGACTTTTAGAAAGTTGTGTATGCATTCTGTTTTTATATGTTTAACGCAATAGTAATGCACCAAACTCAGCAAATATGTTGTCGATCAAATGCGCGGCCTTTTTTGTACGTAAAGCTTAATTGAGTAAGAATATTTTTCGACCTTTCAGTTAAGCAGTGGCAATTCACTTCCTCGTTTCTCTGTTCATGAACGTATTACTGAAAATTCTTAATCAGCTATTGCAAGTTTTTTTTACTCTTACGGTACAAAATACCACAAGTTACAATAGTGCTTGTATTTCCAACTTGAAATAGAAGCATTAGGTTCAAATCAGTATTTTAAAACATATTTGTCGCAAAACTTAACAGAACCATGCAACAAAAAAAAATACTCAAAGAAACAGACAAAGGTATCAAAACTCTTCAAATGATCACAAGGAAGCTTTTAAATCAGGAGTTTCAAATGGCGATGTTGAAATTTTCTCGTCGTAAATTTTTCGGACGTCATCATTAGTTGGTTGACTTTGGGGAATATATGTTTCCAAGATGACGGTAGATATTTTCTTATTGTTTTAATCACAATTCTATAGGACGGGTGCAACATCTGGAACACAATCTAGAGTACCTAAGTAACCAAACCCGTTTGTTTGTTGTTGTTAGGTTTGGTATTCATTAGTCTTTGTCAATTCATTTCGACTTAACGGATAACTCGATTAAGTCATTGAAACCCGCTAAACATCAGAGAGTGAACTTTGTTGACAAGGAGAAACACAATTCATTTGTACAATGTGCAGGTTTTTTCTGTATCGCACGCATTTTATCAAATGCGATTTGATTTCAGTAGACCTGATTTTCAAAACACACAGTGTGTACAAGACGGTTATGAATATGTAACAGAGAGAAATAATTCAAACGTAGGATTGCACGAAATTCAACACCACTAAAACTAAAGAAAGAAAAACAAATTCTTATAAAACTAGGTATGCATTACTGTCTTCATAAATCAATTTGTAAACAGATGAAAAGTCTTTAAGGTGACGTTAACATGACCAGCAACGAAAGAGCATAGGATTTGGGCTGCAATTAATCAAGCAAGTCCGTGGTCAAGTGTAACAGATATTAAATTCCAGTCAACCAAATCATGACGGCTGCCGTTAATTTGCATATTGAACTGTATTAAAGAAAAGGAGAAATAAACATTACTCAAATGTATGGACCCATGTCAGGTTTGAATATATAACTACAATATGTTTTTATCATAGTAGACTTAAAAGTACATAATAGATAGTAGACAGTCATTATGAAACCAATTTCTAAGGTTGACATAATATTATTGTTTTGGTTTGTGGAATTGTAATTTCTATCTGTTTTTGTTTAAAGATATTTTCTAATGCAGTCTTCTGAAATATAAAGGATATTTTGTCGATATTGTCTTGCATTATACAATATTTCGCTTTGAGTAACATTTAGATTTTATGACTATGGCAAAAGTAATTATAAAATCTTTTATGTTTGTGATTTTTTTAAGTATTCAACCATGAATGTTATATATCGTTCGGACCATTTTCACATTTCGACGATAAAAAGAATAAAAAACTGCGGTAAAATTGGCCCTTAAGGATATACACCTCTGAGGAGCCAAACATTCCTAAAAGTAATCTTTGTGTTCATTTTGGAGTTAGTATGGCGTTCATTATCACTGCACCAGTATATATATTTGTTTAGGGGCCAGCTGAAGGACGCCTCCGGGGGCGGGAATTTCTCGCTGCATTGAAGATCTGTTGGTGACCTTCTGCTGTTGTCTGTTCCATGGTCGAGTTGTTGTCTATTTGACATATTCCCCATTTCCATTTTCAATTTTATTTACCTGTTTGGGGGGTTTATATGACTGTAAAATATAATAAAATATATATATAAAAATCATTTTATGGTGGATTTTGTTTTTGCTATGGTCATTTGAAAGTACCCTATTCTGATGATTTTCCCACTTTTTATCAATGTTTACCCATTTTTGGGCTATTATCATGAAATAAATCAGTTTTTCAATTAAAGTTATTTCATACTTTGAAAAAAGATAAAATAGACAAAATTGAATTAATTTAACTTACTTTATAATGATTGCAAAAATACATCTCTAAGAACTATAAAAAAGACAAATTTGATATGATGTTTCGTGTAAAAGCAATTCTTGTACCCTTCACCCATTTTCTCAACATTTTGGCTAATGAGACTGACTTGATTGGCAATACAATCTAAAAATTGTTATGACTCAAAAGCTACTTATTGTATATACACAATTTTTTTCAGAGAGTTAAGTTTGATAATATATTTTGTTAGGTATATAAATATTTTCCAATTGTATCACATGTTTTGGAAATAATTTAAGAACGATATTTCAACGAGACTGACAAGTCAGAAGAATACATCCTTAAACTGCAAATGCTATATCTGATATAATATAAGTTATGGTGTAAGATGTTAAACTGATCTCGTTTTTTTTTTAATGAATTTTAATGATTGTCCTGAGGAACCATATCTCTTCTACTGCTTTTAATTGCAACATTATTTGTAAACACGCGACCTCTTAGGGCTTTTGACGCACAATAACAAGAATTTGTAGAGTTTCATTGCAAATATTTTATTATCATTTTTAAAGTAAATTTAATTAATAAACATGTCATGATTCAAAATAACATCAAGTATATCAGTAGCCAATAGGTTTCAACTCCCTTTATTGATGTGTTTGCAAATATCTATTCCATTCGTATTCAGCTATCTTATCAACTGTTTCGGTTCTTATATACATTTTTTCTTTCAAAATACAGTTTGCTTTGATCGGTCCTCATGAAGAAAAATCAAGATAAGCACTTTGCACGGATTAGATTTGTAACGTGTGGTTTTCCTTTAGTGATCAAAATCTGTACAGTATGAACATGAACAAGATATTGAAAAATGCAAAAGTCAATCGATGGTTCAAAGGGTATGTTACTGCTGATATTTGAGAAGTTAACAATTGAATAGTTGAAATCATTATGCGTGTCATGGATTTTAGTTTAAAGCCGTCAATTTCGGGTAAAACATATAGATATCTGAATATATGAGACGCTTATTGACATTTCAGTTATCGAGATTGGGTAAAAAGATCACGTTCATACTATCATAATGTGATGAATTTAACAAAATTTTATTACTTTATTTCTGTCTTTTATAAAATTGTGTAAGGACTCTGCGCCGTTTGAGTACACAAACAAGTTATTAAGTTTTGAAAAACTGACAGCCCGTTGTAATATCAATATAAATAACTCTAGAGATAAGTTGTCAATCAAAAGGGTTAATATTTGTTGTGGAAACATCACTGTTGTATAAAACGGTGTAAAAGATTTTGAATTAAGCAATAGCTATTCACTTTTACGTTTCTGTATGCAAGTTTGCATTTTCTTAAACAGAATGTAATTTAGCATTTTTGATTCGCAAAGATTTCAGACAGTTGTATGGTCGCATGTGGAATACGTTAAATTTAGTGGATGACCACTATATAAAACGTCAGTAAATATATGAAGTGAGTGTTTTCTTGCTGATATTGCTGCTTTAATTCGTCCCTAATGGCAGGAAACCTTAATCTTGTTGTCAACTACATGGTACAATTTTGTTTGTGTATCTAATTTGTAATAGTAGCACTAGGTTCAGATTACCATTTCGAAATGTATAAGTCTTAGTTCATTTACAAATTAGTTTTTTTTAATGTTATTTCCGACTCATGTAACGAGAAGATAACACGGGCGTTACAAAGATTATAGAACAGGAGTATCTATATGATAATGTTTTACTTGGCTTTGTCCATTTTTTCTGTCATTGAGCAACACGAAACCCGCTAAAAACCAGAATGTGAATTTTTTGGCCAATGAGAAACAAAATCCATTTGTAAAATGAGTATGTTAATTCTTTAACTTATGACATATGATTTTTAAAAACAAAGGGTACACAAGTCTTACATGTCACGGGTAGAATTATTACACACATAGAATGACACGAAATACTACGCATAAACGGAATCAATCAAATCAAAACCTTTTAAAACTAGATCTGAATTAATTTTTCACAACGAGTTGCACCAATCATGCTGTTTGTGACTAGTACACATCCGGTACAAAAAGTCCGTATTGTCACTTCACAATCAACTAAAATAGGATAGGATTGTGACTGCAATGTATGGAGCAGGTCACTGGTGATTTTTTATCCACAAATTGAAGATCTTGGGAAAAAGATAAACAAAGAACAGACAATTAATAGTGACAAACAAAACACAAAAAAAAACCTTCTTTTTAACAATTTAAAGGACAATTAAATGTAGGAATAAGGTCACATGAACTGTCCTACAGTTATAGAGATGCTTAGGAATGACGTTGGTTTGTTTGTGAAGTACAAAATCGTGCCTTGTCAGTATTTTCACGTTCAATTCAATTTTTCATTTATTGAGAGTCCTTAAATTTTCCCGTAAACTAGACCCCCTACTAAAAGGGTGATGAAGTAAGATAATCTTCAAAAGTACCAGCCGTGTCACCATCATCAACCAAATAATACCCCCATGTTACAGAAATTACCCTTAAAGGAATTTCCAGTGATAAGACATTACAGTGGTGAAATTCATTCTCAAAATAATTATGAACAATGAGTGTAAGAAGAACACACACATGTTATTGATCTTTTACGACTGTTTTTCGAGGTAAATTTCTCGATATTTAAATCTTGAGATTTATTTATTATTGTTATTGTGAACACAGTAGAACATTCAAGGGTATATATATTTTCATGCGTTAATACATCATATAGGTGTAACTTTGCAACACATATTGCTGTATGACTACAGAGGCGTGAAATTGCAGCATTTGTTTTCATGTGAAATAATGATTTCAGTTCACTTAGAAATACATTGTACTGATATTTCACTGCAAGTTATGAAAGATAACTTTATTGCATCGATACACTGTATGTAATGCACGACTAGCCTGCTATTATGTTTCCGGGAAGAACAAAAACAAACATACGTTAACAAAAATGAATATTTATGTGACACCATACGGACAGTGCACATTTATTTTTAAGTTTAAAATGTGTGCACTTAACACTCCGAAAACTTATAAAATGTAAACGATTTCAACAGAGACGACCTCAAATCAAATACCAACACCATATTTTCTGAATTGGCAGACAATGCAAATCCTATCGACTTCTAAAATCAAACTATATACGATTCTCAATTTTATTTATTTATAGCAGAAAGATTACTGTAATTGTAAATTAATCACAAATCCTGTCATTTTGGAGACTTTTAAGGTTCCGTCTAAGTCAAATTAGCTTGTATTTGTTTGACATTATTCATACGAATATAAGGATGACACTGTGACAAATTACATATCAATAGAATCAGAACATTGCATAGTATCTTTTAATGAATGTTTTAAAGTTCTGAATATCTCCAGGAAAAAATGTCCAGTCTCTGAAGTTCCAATTCTTTCAAAAAGTTTAGAATTTTTGTAAGTCCATAACTGACCTAAAATGACATAAAATTCAGTATTATATATTAATATGTATGACACCCATATATAAATTTGCATTTAAACACTGTCAATTGCAAGATTTTAAAAGTAAAGTAAAATAAATGTATAAAAATTTGGATGCCATTTTATTGGGACTACTTACATTGTGAAAGTGAAAGTGAAAACAAAAGTGAAAGTGAAAGTTTTTAAAAGTATAGAGGCCAATAGTAAACATTAAAATTCATCAATTATATCAAATTCAGTGTAATTATAGTAGTGATTCGTCTGACTTTTAAAGTTGCAATATTTTGACATAATTTTGTGATGAACAGTTCAAATTGTCTTTCTAATTCACACCAAAGTTTAGGAAATTTAATGCCAAATATTTATAATTTCCCGAAAGTCTCAAAAAATTATATTTTCTAAAATATTACTTTTGTGCACAAAAACATCATGTTCAATCATTCAACTTCTTTCTGTGATGCATTTAGTTGGTGATATCCTTCTAGATCTCTTACAATTTATTATTTGATTACAAGATCATTTATTTACCAAATATGCCATTTTTGCATTCTTGTTGAAAGTTTTAGACCATGGAAGTCTCAAAGAATATGTATTTTTTGTAACTTTTGATATAAACTATGTATTATATAAAACATTTCTCATAATAAATACATGTTATTGGGACTTTGTTCATTTAAAACCAGGTGCTACGCAGGGCACAGCTTTATACGACCCCAGTGGTTGAACCCTGAATAGTTGGGGCAAATTTGGTCACAATATTCAAGCTTGACTCTGTCTGAATTTGGATTGTGATCAAATTTTTGACATAATATAGGTTTTTGTCACAAAATTAATGTGGTCAAAGATCTAACAAATCTATTGCACTATACTGTGCAATTGAAGATTTCTTCTTGAAACTTCTTTGAAAAAAAAGGAAGCCTTCAAAAAATGGTAAACAAAAAACCGCCCCCAACTTTTTGAACCCCCCTTGAAGCAATAACCCTTAAACTCAATCCCATGCTTTCCATTACAGTATTGAACCTTGTAGTTCAATTTCAGAGAGATCCATACACTTAAACACAAGTTATTGTCATAATTGTTTGGAAACTAGAATCATGCTTCTTTTTGGCCCTTTTTTGGCCCCTAATTCCTACATATTTTGGGCAATTAACCCAAAACTTAATCCCAGCCTCTCCTTTGGTATATGATACATTGTGGTACAATTTCAGAGAGATCCATACAATTACACATAAATTATTGTCTTGAAACTAGAAAAAAAGCTTGTTTTGACTCCTTTTTGGCCCTTAATTCCTAAACTTTGGCTCCATAATCCCCTAAAATGAATCCAAACCTTCTAATTGTGGTTTTAAACATTGTGGTATGATTTTAGAGCAATTGAAATACTTCTACACAAATTATTATCCTGAAACTAGAAAAATGCTTGTTTTGGGCCCCTTTTGGGCCCCTAATTCCTAATCGGTTTGGACCATCATCCCCAAAATCAATCCCAACCTTCCTTTTGTGGTATTGATCCTTCTGAAAAGATTTTATGAAGATCTCTTCACTTAAACTAAAGTTATTATCCGGAAACCAATGTGTCTTCGGACGACGACGACGCAGACGACGCAGACGACGACATCATACCAATATACGATCCCAAAAAATTTTTGGGGTCGTATAAAAAAAAGCATATTAAAACATTCCTAAAAGTCTCAAAGACTTTTATTTTAATAAATTCTTAGAGAATGAACTCAAATAATTACCATCAATATTCCTTCTGTAAACTTTGTTTAGGTTCTCCAAACTTTATCAAGGTAGTATAATTTAACTACTTGTATTTGCGGCGTGTAGCAGTGAAAGTATCAACATGCAACTCTTGATAAACTAAAATGATACAAACACATAATTTTCAACAAATATAAAACCTAACAATTTACTATCATTGCAAATTGTTTGTCTGCTATAATTTCATTCATACAGATGATAAGAAGCATTTCACGTAATATGGGAACAGTCAGCTTACATTAGCACCAATGTCAATACCATTTATAACATTTTTTTCCCCAAATTGTATCACATATTAGCTGACAACTACTATTGGCGTCAAATGTTTTTACACCACCTCTAAAGATTTAAAACTGCAAATTTGTTTCCACTCTTTTCTGCATTTTTGCAAACTATGTTTCAGTTTACAATTATATGTTTGTATTGATGTTTGCTTATTTGATAAAGCTTAACATGCTGGTAAGAAGGTCATGATCAGTGACATAGGAAAACATTGTTCAAATCTTTCTAAAAATATTTCATAGAATAAACGAGAAGCATTGGTGTAATAAATTTGAATATGAAATTTGATACACACAATAATAATTCAGTACCCTCAAAAAGGTTCTCCAAACTTTACCCTGGAAGGATAACCCAAGTTGGGATTTGCAGAGTGAAGCAGTGGAAGCATCAGCATGCAACTCTTGACAAGCTGAAATAGTACAAACACATAATTTTCTACAAATATAAATAAAACATTTAAAAGTCAAGAAATCTTGTAATTCTTTATTATACAGAAGGAGAATTTGCATCTTTCAAACATGATTTTATTAAAATCAAATGTGGAATTATGATTTCATGTTATACAATTTGCAACCATCATTGATAGATAAAACAAAAAGAAATCTTACTCCTTAAACAAAACGAACCTCAGCACTTTGTTATAACGGTAAGTAGAGGCTCCTAGGAACATGATTATCTCACATGAAAACCATGACTTATTGCCATATTGGAATTAAGGGTAAATGTCCTCCGATCATTTCTGCAACTCATATTTATAAAAATATAAATTTTTCAGATAATTGCCAAAAAGTAAAAAGTGTTTTCAGGTACAAGAACCCATAAAAGTGTTGAATTGCTTTTCTGAAACCCTACATAAGGATAGAGTCATTGTGCTTATCAAACTTTACATCTTTCTTCTATTGTTTTGGTGAGGACAAGCATAGGTGTGAAACACATCATGTTTTATATCTGAGCTGAATTATAAATTGTGATGCATTTCAATGTAACTTATAAATATTGATAAAAGTATCACATTAACTTTTTTTCATTGTGATATGTTATTAGTGGGATTATAGGAATATTACAACCATGATAGTGTAAGATCAGGAAATCTCAACAACCAATGGCATTTTTTTCATTGTTCTATAACAAGGTTTTAGCCAAATTGAAGAACTATAATATTTTCCCCAAGGGTCTTGATAATTCATTATCTTGAACATACCACACATGTTTGATTATATTTGTCACTTTTAACTACATCAAGATGTATGAGTTAGGAAAAAATTGATTGTTTGGTTGAAATGTCATAGACAATGTTGCTGTTATATTTGTTCTGCATTCCCAAAGGAAAAAGTCATAACACATGCATGTAAAGATAAGGAAATCTCATTGGGAATAACTTCTCTGTCTCAAAAGTGGTAAAATGTTATGTCAACACCTGTCATTTTTTTCAACTGTATAACTGGGATCGAATTTAGATGACGGAATGACAAAATAACGGATGGACAAGGCTATTCCAATATATAACCCACATGTGGGGGTATAATTTCTTTTTAAGTAAAAAAGATTAATATACTTGTCAGAGATATAGCATGCCATTAATCTTTGAACCTTGCATCAGGTGACATTTTTTCTAATATTAAATTTTAGCTAAAACTACAATACTGACCTGATTTAAAATTGCACTATACATCAATGAACCGTACAGATTCAGATCGGTTATCTTCAACCAGATGATTTATTTCATATGGGTTGTCATCACTGTCATATAGGACTTCATAAATTGAACCTTAAAGAGATACATCAAATTGAACAAAACATAACAACAAAGATGTGCCCAAGTAAAGATATAAATACAGATTCATAGTGCAATTATATTTTATAAGCAAATTGATTGTTCATTCAATTTGGTCTTTCATTTATTTAATAAGATATTGACTGTCTTTTATACCCTGTATAGCCCATGTTCCATCTACTTTTAAAATGAGCATCTACAGAAATATTCAAAAACAGTTCATTTTGCCATTTTGGGCATAACAATTAATATAAATGTTTACTTGTCCTTGCTCTCGTTTTTGTGTCTGAAATAGTTTTTATGTGATCTCAAGCTGTATATTAAGCTATTTTGAACACTGATGTTTGCAAGCAAAAGTACTTTATTTACATACATAGAAATTCATAACATTTAAACAAGTACCTTTCACACCATCCTTTCCTGATTTTACACTCAGCACTGTCCCTTTATACCATTCAGATGTATTGTCTACAATCCATTTGTGTTCTATTCTTTTGTCTAGGAATTTCACCAATCTTGGCCTACCTCTTCTACTGAAATATAAATACAGTGGATTCCTGTTAATTGCATGGCCTATTTGTCAGAGAAAATTATGCAATTAACAGGAATATGCAATTAAGAGAAAGTGAATATAACTGACAAAATATTTTAATAAATTTATTTTGAAAGAAAATGGGGTATTTTATACAATCTTTTACTTGACTGCAGATGATAAGAAAAAGTTGTTAAATTGTAAATGTGTCATAATGAAGCCATACAATCAGAGATAATCTCTTGATTAGATGTTTTTTACACCTATATGACAGATATCCAAATAATAACATGATAGAATCGATAGGTCCTTCTGTAAAAAGAAAAGTCTTATGAAAACAAAGTCAGTTCATCCATTAATTAATTGATTTCAATAGGTAAATTCCCCCCAAAATTTACATTTTTTGTCTTTTTTTACACTACTCTGAGAAATAATTATGCATTTAAGAGGAATAGCTGTTTTTATCTATTCAATTAAAAAAAAAAATGTATAGAAGAGATAGGGAATGGTTTGGTGTTTTCATATCTTATGCAATAAAGCGAATTATGCTTATAACAGGTATGCAATTAAGTGGAGTCCACTGTATTGATTATTAGTATCCATTCTTTGTCAAATTTTTCAGTTGAAAAAGAACAAATTTCAAAAATAAAATGATGATTCAAAATCCCATGCAATTGAATCCCCTTACCAGATCTGGCACTGAGTTGCAAATTTCTATCAATTTTTAAATGAAATGTTCAATGAGTAATTTTCAAGTCAGCAATAAAATGTAAATCAAAAATTAGTTTCTCAAACTCTAAAATAACAGGTCTGTTGATCTGTAACAAAATAAACCTAAAAAAGATCCCTTATAACTCTTAACATCATAATTCATATAGATGTGTGTCTACCAGGGTTGGACTCTGGAAGTTCAAAAAGGGGGTTGGGGGGTGGCGTACACCCTCTACACCCCCATGAATATTCCACTTTCTACCATAGTAGTGCATTGGTGAATACATACAAGGAAGCGCACACTTAATGTGTGTCTTATCTACTCTAACACATTACACTTCAATATATATGTACAAGTAGTATTAAAATACACATATGATCCTTTGTTCAATTCCATACATGTAATTTTCAAACCACGATTCATTTAAACATTTTTATACTGCTTGAGACATTCCACTTTTTTTTCATAAATACTCACCCAGATTCCTGGTTTCCTTATTCCAGGACTTTTGCCATTACGTGGTGAACACAATTCCAGAAGAATAGCATTGAAGTAAAATGCTTTTAGTTTTGGCAGCATGATGTTTTCCCACAAGATATTGTCCCTAAATATTCTTTGGATAGACAACTGGTGTGGATTAAGAGTCCCCACAACGAAATCTATCCAAGGATAATTGCAAATATTCATTAAACCATGGCACTGATAAAAGTAGTTGTGGGTACTTTTCAAATTTAAACGACCACTGACAGTTTCCAGACAGAATGATGATTTTTCACTTGCTTGGTAGAGATTGACAGGTTTGTTGTGCAGAAGATTTTTTATCTCCAAAAGACCATCACCAGACGCAGTTGAAACTATACCATCTGCACTAGCAGCCAAAAATGGGTGTTCATGGGCAATTAGCAAACTAGTAGATTTAACAGTTACATTCTCATGTTGTTCTGCCTTTTTGAGCGTATACTCCTCTATAGATTTCTTTCTTGCAGAAGTCCATTTCTGGTGTGTCTATTTCCCTAGAAGGTGCAGTACAGAAGATTTTTGACTAAATGTATTACTTTCAATGAAGGATTACGGCGAATGATTGGTCCAAAATTTGAAGCTGTTAAGCGTTTTCTTCTTTCCGTGTGCGAAAGACCAGACAAAGATTGCTGTGAAGTAGAATTTGTTATTGCATTCATTTGAGGTATACCAATGTTAATATGAGTCTGAATATATTTGTCCTTTATATTTGATAAATCAGATGGAGATATGTCAGGGGTGTAATCCATTGCCTCAGTGCCATAAGACTGTCTAGCTTTTTTGGAGTTGCTTTGTTTGCAAACTTTCATTTTTCTCTTCCATCTCAATTGCTGAGTGTCTGGTTTCGATTTGTATTTTCTGCTACTGATAAGATTTTTTCATGTCTAGCGTAGTATTCATCAAAGAATTTACCTGCTTTTGTTGTTGTTGCCTGTTCCCAAACAATAGGTGACAACTTTGGTCCAAAATTCATTCCTAGCCCTCCTCCAAAACATCGTCCATGCCAAGATCCTCTATTACAGAGTTTGTAGATTTTTCCGCCATCAAATTTTGTCCTTACTCTCATCCAATTTTCAGCTAAATTTGTTGCTGTATTAGAAATGAGACGGTGAGCTTTTTCAGCAATTCTATTCAAAATTGATGTCACGTCTTGAATTATATACTGTTCAACATTACTGTACTCTATAGATGATTCTCCTCTTGCTTCCTCCTGTGCAGCTAATGATGAGCCTACAGACCAAAGTTTTTCCTGTTCTTCAAATATATCCAATGTCTCTTCCACTGGTTGGTCTGGTGGTATGACATGATGGTCATGAGTGATGGATTGACATTGTCCCTTGCCTTGCAAAAGTTACTGCAGTTGGAATGTAAACCAAAAACATGAAAAACAGAGTTTTTTATGTCATGACGAAGCTGAGAAATAGCTTCAGGTTTTGTGAGGTGATTTGTTTCTACATCTTTAGAACGCATTCTGATGGCACTACGCAAAGCAGATACGAACCGTACACGAGTTGTTTTTGTTAAATGGTTTCTACCTTTATATAGATGATTTTCGGAAACAAGTTTTTCCAGGTTTGACCTAAAACATTTGCATGTATGGTTAGCACATTCTTCCTTTTCCACATATCTACCCAACCAGGCACTTCATCTCGTATCCTAGCATAAACTGAACTGTCACCATCTCCTACAACACGGATATAGGCCATGTTTGGATTCTTCTTGTTTGAACCCTTCAAGCACAATATCAGCTTCCATAGACTGACTATCTTCTGACCAGTTCTTAAAACATGTATGTTCTGTTGGGATTGTATTGACTTTCTCTGAAGTGCTACATACGTAGCAATACTTGTTTCGTACTCCTATATGCAAAAGTTTTTTGTTGCTTGCCCTATTATGATTGCCACTCCTCCCAGGGCATTATAGGAATGTTTGTGGGTTCGTTTCGACCATCCTCCATCAGTAATTACGGTTATTGCTGGGATACACTGATGAAAAAATCCGTTCTCCATGGCAATCCTTGTTTCCTCTGCTCCAACCTGTTAAATAAACATATGGGACATATAAATATAACTAGTCCCACTTGAGTTTCCTAAAATATCATTAATTGATGCCATGAATGCTAAACCTAATTAAAAGTTTAAAGTGTGGTGGGATTTTTTTGTTTTTTCAGACAGAAAATTGGATTTTTTTCTGCAATTTTTCAAGTTTGTGTGACAGTTTTGTTAGATACATTAAAAATTATTTTGTATAGTACAGAAGGTGAATAAGCTGAAATATTTCCCATGTTTTAATTAATTCCATACACATGATATGGATTGCCTCTTGCTTTATTTAATGGATTGTCCATTTAACTTGGAAAATGTGGTGGTGGTGGTGGGGGTTATAGTATATATTTTGTATAGTACATAGAGTGAATAAGCTGAAATGTTTCTTGACCCACACTGTAATAGAATACCAAATTGATACTTAAGATACTCTAAAACTCTTTCATCGTAAGTTTAGCTGAAATTGATTTAGCAGTTTGAAAGGAAAAGATTTTCTAATGTAAGCAAACATAATTAAACAAGAGTGGACACACTGAAATGTCTCGCCTGTTCTAGTGTTCATAATATAATTTATGTTGAAAGTGTAAAAAAGCATTGTATACAACAAGCATTACATTAAATTAACTGTACTTGAGATGAAGGTGCGATAAACCTTTTCAGACATAAATGTAGTTCATACACTCATTCCATACAACAATCTAGTTTACCTATTGCTAAAAGTATCTCCGAATTAACCTCATGAAAAAAAATAGCCTTGACCAATGAACCATGAAAATTAGGTCAAGATCAGCTAACACCTACTAAACAGCCATGCATACACACCATACAATTATTTCATACACCAAAATATATTCTACTATCCCTATAGTATTTGAAAAAAGACCAAATCATTGATGATTTAATATTGACCAATGAACCATGAAAATGAGGTCAAGGTCAGATGATTATTACAAGACAGATTTGTACAACTTACAAACATTCTATACACCAAATATAATCAACTTGATGCTTATAGTATCTGAGAAATAGACAAAATTGCAAAATTTAACTTTCACCACTGAACCATGAAAATGAGATCAAGGTCAGACAACACCTGTCAGTTGGACATGTACACCTTACAATCATTCCACACACCAAATACAGAAGACCTATTGCTTATAATTTCTGAGATATAGACTTAACCCTGTAGACTTAACCTTGTTCACTGATCTATGAAATGAGGTTGAGGTCATGTGAAAACTGACTGACAGACATGGGGACCTTGCAAGGTACACACATACTAAATATAGTTATCCTATTACTTATAATAAGTGAGAAATTAGCATTGCAAAAAATTTGAACTTTTTTCAAGTAGTCACTGAACCATAGTAATGAGGTCAAGGCCAATGGTCATATGACAGACGGACAGTTCGTAACATAAGGCATCTATATAAAAGTATAAAGTATCCAGGTCTTCTACCTTCTGAGATATTAACCTTATTAAGTTATCCTATTATTTATAATAATTGAGAAATTAACATTGGAAAAAATTTGATAGAAATACACCAAACTACCAAACAATGTGGCTTTCTGTAGGATTAATATATAATTGAAATAGCTGAATAGTTTTATGTAAATCCAAGTTAATTTTGAAAACTTATAAAAAAAATTAAAGGTGACTATCTAAATTTAGTCTGAACAGAACATTCTAGCTCTTTTTACATTATTAATTAAAAGTCCTTAAATTGGACAGCAAAACACCAAACTATGAAAAAACGTGGCGTTCTGTAAGAATAATATATAATTGAGATAGCTGTATAGTTTTATGTAAAACCAAGTTAATTTGGAAAAGTTATAAAATAATTTAAAAGTGACTTTCTGAATTAAGCCCAAACTGAAAATTCTAGTTTTGTTTTTAACTACGTGTATTAATTTAATCCTTTTATTTGACAGCAATACAACAAACTACCAAACAATGTGGCATTCTGTAAGGCCAATATATAGTTGCGATAGCTACACACATTTATAACAAGAGGCTCTCAAGAGCCTGATTCGCTCACCTGAAACGTTTTGCTTAAACCTTTCACAATTATTATTTTTGCTTTAAAATGCCATTTAAATGTTGATCATATTGATTATTTTGAGATCTTACTTTGCCAAACATTTCTGCTGTTTACAGTTTATCTTTATATTCAATAATATTCAAGATAATAAACAAAAACTACAAAATTTCCTTAAACTTACCAATTTAGTGGCAGCAACCCAACAATGGATTGTTAGATTCGTCTGAAAATTTCAGGGCTGATAGATCATGACCTATTGAACATTTTTACCCCCATGACAAATTTACTCTTAATGCTTTAGTTTTTGAGATATAAGCCAAAAATTGCATTTGACCCCTATGTTCTATTTTTAGCCACAGCGGCCATGTTTGTTGATGGATCAAAACTTCGGATACAATTTAGAAAGTAGATACCCCAACGAACATTCATTTAAAGTTTGAGAGTATTTGGCCCAGTTGTTTCAGAGGAGAACATTTTTTAATTTAAGCAAGTTTGATGAACAAATATAGCAAATTTGTCTTTAAAGGGCAATAACTCCTTAAGGGGTCGATTGACAATATTGGTCACGTGTAACTTTTTTGTAGATCTTACTTTGTTGAACATTTTTGCTGTTTACAGTTTATCTTTATCTTCAATGATATTCAAGATAATAAACAAAAACTGCACAATTTCCTTAAAATTACCAATTAAGTGGCAGCAACCCCACAATGGATTGTTAGATTCATCTGAAAATTTCAGGGCTGATAGATCTTGACCTATTGAACATTTTTAACCCTGTCAGATGTGCTCTAAATGCTTTAGTTTTTGAGATATAAGCCAAAAACTGCATTTGACCCCTATGTTCTATTTTTAGCCATGGCTTGTCATGTTTGTTGATGGGTTAAATTTTCGGATACAATTTACAAACTAGATACCCTCGGAAACATTCTATTAAAGTTTGAATGTATTTGGCCCAGTAGTTTCAGAGGAGAAGATTCTTGAAATAGTTTACGACGACGGACGACGACGGACGCCAAGTGATGGCATAAGCTCACGTGGCCCTTTGGGCCAGGTGAGCTAAAAATCAAAGTTAATGTGATAAAGTAATAGTAATAATTAAAGGTGACTATAGATATGAATTTAATCAGAATTGAAAATTATAGTTTTTTATCCATTAATTTGACAGCAATGAACAAAATTTTGTAAGATCAATACATAATTGAGTTAAATGGGCTGATTCAGACCAGTCTAGACTAAATTCAAAGCTCAAGACTGAGTCAAGAAAGGTCGAGACCATATTCATTCTATATCAAGAGTAGCAAATACTCAATCAGACTTATTAAGTAAAGTCGAGACCAAAATCAAGTGCAATTAAGTAGTGTCAAGATTATGTCAAGTCTTGTCAAGTATAAAATGTGCCCGACTTTAATACTGGTTGAGCAAAAAATATGGTCTTTTCATACTCTGAGCAGTTTGTAGTGCTTGTTCATTAGAATAGACAACTGGTTTAGGAGCCGTACAAATTTTACAGACATACATGTACATGCATATAATTAAAAGAACAGATTTAAGTAAAATTCCCCCCTTTCCAACCCATGCATCTGTTGAGTGTTTGCAATATTAGCATTTATATATATATTTTTTTTAAGTCTTTGTGTTTCTCATCCAAATAATAAAATGTTCAAGATTCAATGAAGGTTTGCATCTTGTCATTTCTTGATATAAGATGTTTATTTAAAAAGTTATCTTTTTACTTAACTTGCACAGGCAGTAATTAAGATCATGTTTAAAATTGATACATGTACATGTGCATGATGTATGACATGTTATAATGAAAACCTATGAAAAGTAACATATATTATTTATTTATTCAGTTTTCTTTTTTTTGAGCGTGTGTGTGGGGGGGATGGGATTCTCATTTACATTTATTATATATTATGTTTTTTTTTCCATGTTCATGCATTCATTTTACATTTATGTTTTAATCAATTATAATTACCTGTAACATATTTTCTTGGAGAGCTGCTAACCACCATGCCCCTACTTCTTGTTCAATTGCTGAAAATGAAGTTGACGAGAGTCCTGGTGAATTCATTGTCCCCATGATTTCATTTAAGTGAGACGGTCCATTTCCAGTGGCAATACTTCCCCACACAGCTCTCACGTTTACATCTAACCTTTTACTTTCTGGCAATGATGGGCTAGTGCAGAATTTAAATTGTTTATGACATCTTTCACACTGAGCACAAAGAACGGTTGCAAGTCCTAATTTCCTTTCCTCGCTTACAACTTTTATTGGTGATTGGTTTTAAAACTTTAGCTCAATTGCTGAAGGACACAGACATACGTGCATAGTTATTTCACTGACATGTCCTTGTAATGAGTCCAAATTCACAACTCTAAAACCTTGTGGGCTTAAATTATGAATTTTCCTTTCTCTGATTTTCAGTTTTAATCCATTTTCTAATAGTACGGAAGTGAAAAATTTATGGCATTCTTTGGTGTTTTTTTTTCTTACCAATTGTTGTCTGTTTGATTCTCTTTAAAACAAGGGACAGCGGCAGAGACTTCCGCTTAATCCTTTTTCTCCTAATTATAAAATTAACAGTTGGTCTTCCACATCTTATACTTGTTCTTTTGCCCTTTGCTGGTCCAGAGCCTAGTCCAAATGTTTTCGACGTTTTCCTTTTACTACCCATTATTATTAAAATGCTTGTTATGACTCTACTTAACTAGTACTGATGTCAATGTCAAGCTTCCATATGTTTTATGTCTCAAGCAGTATGTTTTAATTTTTACTAAAATTTATTCACTTACCTTCAAATTATATTACTTTGTTATGCTTAAATATTAGTTCGTTTACAAACAGAAAAAAAAAATATTCATGTTTTTTGCCAATGTTTACAAACACCGTGATGGCGCTGGGGTATGGGATCACTTACTTGAGTGTCGATTTACGATATAAGGACAATTTCGATCACATTAGTAATTATTAAATCATCTTTGTTTTTGGTATTTATGTTTGGATACCCATCATTCTCACCTTTTTATGGAAAGAACTCTTCAATCGGCAACTTTTCATTTGTTGGATCAACAGATCAGCCCATTCACATCAAACCGAAAGTTGTTTCGAATCATTAAAACAACTCTTTGGTTTCGAATTGCAGTACTAATTCTACCCGATTTTACGTTTAATTTGAATATCCATCATTTATATAATAAAAACAAGATATTATGTAGTTTTAATTTTAAAATGCATCTAAATATATAATATTAATATTTGGCGGACGAATCATTGCTGCTGACTCTCTACTTTCACTTTGAGCAGGAGGATGACAGCTGATTTTTTGAAGTATTTTAAACGAAAAGCGTCGTGATATTTAACAAAAGCAGGATGATGGTAAGAGACTGAAGTGACATAAATAAGGCACTATAAAGGTTATTTGAAATAGCTCCCCTCGATCTCACTCAAAATGAAATAAAAAAACGAACCCCAAAAATTAAAAATGGCGGGACATAAACGATAAAGGTGATGACGAAACTTGGCCGTTGTGTTTTTCTGGCAATCAACATATACACAATTGCATATGGGTGCACTGCGAGACAATATGAAGAATAGATTAGCATATGATTTGTTGAATTCAATTAAGTAATAAATTAATGGGACTTTTTGAAAAAATGTGTTCAGAATTATTATATTTTTCTGACAAAACACACCCCTGTCGAAATATTACTACTATATAACTCGTGATTTTGTAAGCAATCAAGTCCATACTCATGATTTAAGCAATTGTGGTTGTTTTAGTGGCTAGTATAGAATAATAAAGCACAAAAAGTTGATTAAAAATATCAGCCATTTTTGGAAAAATTGGACTTGGACGGAACCTTAATACTCAGATAAATGGATTTTAATTAAAACTTTGACACTCTGATGCGGTTTTCTTGAATATAAGTATTCTTTCCATATCGTATACTCTTTTCTTGAAATTTACAATATCTAATTAGTTTGCAACTACAGATATTTAAGACATTTTACATAGTTGAATAAAAAAAGCAATAAGAGAACTGTTCTAAAAAAGAAATTTCCATATTGAGTGCGATAAGGTGGCACGATCCAATGTGAGGTTATTAGTCTTGAACATACAATGATCAATTGTAGCACAATTGTATTACTCTGGTATAAAAATATGAGTTGGTTAAGAGCTTTTTAACACCTAGTATCATCATATAGATATCAGTAAAATTATTAGCTGCTTAAACTCTTTCGCAAAATCTTGGCAGCTGAAGATGTTTCTTTTTTTAATTCTTAAATCTTGGCAGCTGAAGATGTTTCTTTTTTTAATTCCTCAAATAATGCATTTCATGTTTAATAAAGACAACAGTAATTTACTGCTGTTCAATAGTTATTATTCGATTAAGCAAAAGGATTTTCGGGTAACAAATAAAAACAAAGTGAAACACATCAACTAAGAAGGGAAACCAACGGACCAACATAAACACTGAACAACAATAAAAGAAAACGCCAACATACATAGAAACGGACTTAAGATAACAACTACCATATGACTGAATTGGTACAGGACATTGTAAGAACAAAATAATGAGTTAAACCTGGATTTATGGCTAGCCAAACATCTTGCTCATATCGTGATGATACATATACTGGTAAAATGACAACACATCTGGACATGAATTCAGTACAAATAAACGCAAGAACATGGTGTTAAGAGAAATTAATACACACATAATATAATAGTACATTACAACATGTAGCCGTAAAAAATCAACAGACATCCGCCACGAAAAACGATGTTACTGATTTTCATTAAACCAAACACATAATTGATGTGTTAAATTAACGTGCGTACCATGTTTATCTAATAAGAAAAAGGTTTCAGTGTTAAACAAGTTTAACTTCAAAAGTGTTTATGTTTAACATGTTGAGATGGTCATTGTATGAAACAAAATCCATGCATATAGATGATTTTTAGTAGAAAAAGTGTGTGCCATGGGTATAATTTGCATACCATGTTTTATATTTTATTAGTTGTCTATTGTAATTAGATTTTTAAAATTGTGTTGAGAAAGTGTAAAACCTACAAAGTAGACAGTTTAACAACTTCCGTTGAAGCACAATTTGTGTTTATCTTCCCTTTCAGTGTCTTGCAAACTTTTAATTTTCCAATATCATACATGTAGAAAAATAAAGTTCAAATATTTGTACTTTTTGAGATGGTTACAACATATTGTATTCATCGTCCATCCAACACGAGTGCCGTGTATTCTAACGTGTCTGGTATATCAAGGCAAACGTACTATAACGTGTTCATAAGTAACGCATCGATTGCGAAACACAAATTCGTGTAACAAACGTCAACATACATTAAAAATATTTGATAGTTACACAACATTTTTAGAAAGAAGGTGGTTAAACAAACATCCGGCTTATATTGAAAACGTTTAAAAAAAAACGTAAAATGACAA
Organism: Mytilus galloprovincialis; assembly: GCF_965363235.1. Taxonomy (NCBI): domain Eukaryota; kingdom Metazoa; phylum Mollusca; class Bivalvia; order Mytilida; family Mytilidae; genus Mytilus; species Mytilus galloprovincialis. Next base: position 24,006,846 of record NC_134841.1, read on the forward strand.
CACTACGTGACAGAAATATAGCACAAACTCACGCAAGAACACTGATCACTAAGAAACGCTCAAACAATTATATAAACCTCGACACAACATGCTTACCACAGAATAGTAATGAACATCTTCCTTCAATGACAGACACTATAGAGTCTGCATTTGATCCGTCTATATGTCGTCCTTTTAGTAATTAAAATATAGGTGCGTGACAAACATTCTCACCGCCATTATATCATTTGCTGCATATTCCAGACATGAAAGGTAAAGACAATCTGTCAACAATGAGGTGATATGACAAAATTTATGTAAAGAGATTTTCCCCCGTTGGTTTTAATAATTTGCCTTATTTTGTGTATTCAACATATTTGGTAGTGAAATCTCAGAAAATCCCTATACACTAGAACCTGTGTTGCATTTGACTTAATTCGAATCCTTCGGCTTTAAATGTGTGTTGAAGGATCAAATTAGTATTTGTTGAAAATGTGAAAATACAGACAATGCAATACATTTTGCTTAAAGTATCTAAATTTTCCTTAGACTTTGGACGATCTACAGAATGATGTATTGTTTAGAAAATGTTTTTCGTCCTCTTTGTATTCATTTTGTTTTTCGATTGTGTTGAAGTTTATAAACATCTCACATCGTATGTCAGTAATTTTAGGTGAAAGAACTGAACTCACATAACTATCTGACTTCGAGGAACAAATTTGTTTGTAAAAAAACAAAACCTTCAATCATTTATTTAAGGGGACAATAAATGGTAAGTTATGAATTATAGTCGGTGACATATTACCAGGGAATAATGGAGAAGACAACAATCACAGATTCGAAATTAAAAAAAGAAAACAAATGTCTAACTTTGACATAACATCAATATATTATATAATATACATTAATAGTCAAGTAGGTGATATCTTCATTCACCTTTACGAGAGATTTAATTTAAATCATATTTCGAAGCCTTAAAAAGTTAAACCCGTAGATAATGAGCGCGATAAAGATTATACAAGTGACCCATCTGTAGGTCGTGTCATTGAAACACCATTACTCTGGTTAAGCATCATAAATTCTTTTCTCATGGAGTCATTGTCAGCACACGGAAGTCTAGAACACAGCAGTCTCAACAATTCTGATCGAAAATGTCGCGCAGTAACAATATATATAAAGATATTACAAGAGTACTGGGATATTCCAACCTCATCTAGAATTTTCTTAAAAACAAGCCAGTGTAGATATTTCTGCCATACTGGATCTACAGCCATCCCACTCGTTGTTAAACATGGATCTCCATATGGAAATACCTGATATTGAAATAAATATATTATCGTGATTGGTGCTGTAGTAAAAATCCTGTAAAATGACACAGCCATCAATGTTAGAGTGGTCGGTAATATTTTGGACGCAGTTTTTCGTTGTAAAATTTGTCCATCGTTTGAAATAGAGTGTTTGGATATTGGTGCTGATTCCCGTCTGAACTTTGTGGCTTCCCTTGCCGTTTTCATTACCAGTATGTTAAAAATCAAAGTGATCACTGGTATTATTATGAAAATAACGATTTCCGTAATGTAAGACCAGGTTTCATAAAATGTTATATACATTGGTTTTATTTCACCATTTTCTACCGTCCATCCCGTTATTTGTCCTAGTGATATGATTAGAGCAAAGGCTGTCAAACAAGCTATCTCTTTCGGCGCTCTAGAATGCCTTGAAAACCTCTCACTTTTAAAAGGTCTAATTATTGATACCAATCTCTCACAGGTAAATCCAAAAACTAACAACGGACTCATATATTGAGAAAAATAAAACAAAACAAAGAAAATAGTACACCACACAGGGTATCGTAATGTCGGTTTTCCCCATGCATATTCCAGCTCCATTAACATATGCAGTGTCAACATTATAGTGTCAGTAATTGCAAGAACAGATAAGTACAGCGACGACGTATTTAATCTTTTTAGCCTTCTGTTTGACCAAACATGGATCGTTAATATATTTCCAAGAAATCCAATGCAATACCAAAAAGGTGAAACAATTCTATCTATTAGAATTGCACGTGGAGCGAATAAAGTGTAAACACACAATTCCCATTCAGTTGTACCTTTGTTATTTGGACAGAAGTCAGTATTGTTTGTAAAATTGTTAGTGTATATAGTTCCATTGCAATCCATTGTTTCCCTCTTAGACACTGGTTAAGACCTTCAGAATCAGTTTCGTGTAACCTGCAACAAGAACACAATTTTAAATTATGATTAAAAACTTTTGAAAAAATGCAGTCGTAAAACTGCGCTAGAAAAGTATATTTTAACACACTTCCCAATTCATTACAATGAATCAAATGTGTTTACTCTTTTTTAGATCAATTTAAGATTGAAGGGCAAGATTTCCGGGACATTAAGACATCGGTTGATTAAAGTAGTAAGGGCTGATGAAAATCTAAATGTATGGGGTAAAGTGGTAATGACTAAAATTTGTATTATCTGATGAAAACCTTAATATAATTCGAATTAATAGAGCATGACACCAAAAAAACACCTTTACGTCATTAAAATTATTGTTAAGATTTTTAAAAGTGTTACATGTATGAAAAAACGACGTTTCACTTTATATAAATTTTCTTTGACTATCGGTTGTTGTGATTCCCCATGAATTATGGGTTGATCAGTATTTGTATAAACCCATCCGTGTCACGCAATATAACAATATCATTGACATTGATATATAACTACTGACAACACATTGGCTTCACCTCTCATACCTTTCAACGGCCAATCTTATAACACGTTGTAATCAATACTTACGATAACAGTACATGCATGCGAAACATATATGAATGTCATTATAAGATATTCTTACATTTTTGTGTATGTCTATAATTTGCAGGAAGGAAATAAATAACAGAAGCATTCGGGAATTAATCATAAAAACAAATACTGTAGAAGTTACAGTCGTGTGGCGCATGACAAATACAAATCCATGAGTAATTTGTATTCGGTGATAAATAAAAAACGAGAAATTGAGAGACCGGTAGTTAAACAGTACGACAAATCCAGACAAATAGTGCATCCCCAGGGTAAAACTTCACAAGTTGAATATATCTAGCACAGACATTTGATTTTATTTCATTTAACTTTTTTTATAAGTATAAAGTGCATTGTCTTGTAATTCATTGTCACCAAAATCTTGCTGAAAATCTCAATACTATGAAACAAGATGAAATGTCATCAAGTTGATAGATTGATTCTTTAATTTTGGTTAAACGTCCAGTGCCGTGGTTCAAGCATTTAAACAAAACCAATTTAACAATTAAAAAGTCAATTGTTCATGAACATTTGAACGGTCTTTCCTTAGTTAAAAAATATATGGTTTCTAAGGACTTTTATGTTCATAACAAGTGGTTGCTAAGGACAAAAACCATTCCTAAGGATAACAATATTTCTACCAGTATTAAAAATGTCATATGAACTATTCATAGTACTTAAAGTTTTTAAAAATTTAAAAATAAGTGATTGCTAAGGACTTAAATGTCGTTATTAGGGACAAAAATGTCATTTCCAGTTTTAAAAATTTCATATTTGTATTATTCATAGCCTTCTAAGTTCAAAAATATATGGTTGCTAAGGTGTTTTATGTCGTTGCTAGAGATCTTGACCTCTGACCTTGACCTAATTTTATAGATCTTATTATGCTGAACATTTTTGCAGTTCAAAGTTTTTTTCTATCTCTAACCTCTTTTGAGTTATACAATGTAAGCGAAAAATCATCATTTCGGACCCGAAAAACAGTTTTCGTGCCCTAGGTCCATAATAGTTGGTCCAATAATTTTGAATCCAACATAAGAAATGTAGATCTGCACAAGACACATTTTCTCCGTCATTTTTTATCAGCCATCTTTTACGTTTATTGAGTAAATCCGATAACAAGCTAAGGTCAAAATTTAGGTCATGACCTTGACCTTTGACCTTAGGTCAGTTTTCTTAGTCACGTAAATTGATTATCATTGGTGAAGAACCTAGGTGGCTACAACTTACGGTTTCTGAGTTTTAGTGGCCAACCGACATCGGTTAATTTTCGAAGGGGTATAACCCTACCAATGAGTCGTTGAATCTTTTCAATCCATATGTAGCGAAGAACCAGGGTCTGTTCCTGAATAAATTCCACCCTTTGTTTTTTTTTCTACCTACTATGGTTACGGAGTTAGAATGATAACAAGGTTTTCGGTGTTAGGGGAGATAACCGCAATAAAAGAAATGTAACAGGGTCGTGCCCTCACCACAAAATAGTTTTTGGTCAACCGATACTAGATACCTAATATCAGTTTAACATGTCGCGTACTTTTTTTGGGAAATGTCGTTAAAGTTTGGCGGAAAGAATGATAATAATAACAGTGTTCGGGGAGATAACTCTTATATGGGAAAGTATTTAGTTACGCGGTGTCAGTTTCAAAAGCGCATTTACTGTTCGATATCATATACTATATGTCTAAGCGACATCTTGTGAAACAAAAAAGAAGCAAAAGAAAAAAAAGTTGCTGGAAGAAAAAAAATAATAATTAAAAACCAATTTTTCAGAGAATAATTGAAGGTCTTTCCACCTCGATAATAGGAATGAAATTTAAAAAACGATGTTAGAATATGTCACTCCTTCTTCATGTAATTTGGTTCTTCAAATTGATATAAAAAAGAATAAGATTAATAGGTATATGCAGAAGACTTAATTGTTTCATTATGAACAGAAAATAATTTTTAGCAAAGGTCAAAATCTAGAACGTCAAATTGATCTTTGACCTTGACCTCAATTTCAAGTTCATAGGTCAGTGATCTCAAATCAAAAGACCCTAGGTCAATCATTTGTATAGTTGTGGAGAAATACTGATTTTCAATACATAAGGGGAGAAAACTCCTATAACGATTAACCAAAACACTTCGACTGAAATAGGTTGAAGTTGCGGCTTTTTGTAAATAGTAATTTGGCAAACAAATCCTATCATTAACTGTAACAGTTTCTTTTGAATGACGATAACAAGCAAAATTCAAAATTTATAACATGACCTTGACCTTCGACTTTGATCTCAATTTCAAGGTCATAGGTCAGTGATCTCAAAATGGAAGATCGGAGGCCAATCACTTATATGGTTGTGGAGAAATATTGATTTGAAATACATAAGGGGAGAAAACTCATATAACGGTTAACCAAAACACTTTGACTGAAATAGGTTGAAGTTGCGCCTTATTGTAAACGGTAATTTGGCAAACAAATCATATCATTAACTGTAACAGTTTCTTTTGAATGACGATAATAAGCAAAATACAAAATTTATAACATGACCTTGGCCTTCGACCTTGATCTCAATTTCAAGGTCATAGGTCAGTGAACTCAAAACGAAAGACTGGAGGTCAATCACTTGTATGGTTGTGGAGAAATACTGATTTGAAATACATATAGGGAGAAAACTCCTATAACGGTTAACCAAAACACTTTGACTGAAATAGGTTGAAGTTGCGCCTTATTGTAAACGGTAATTTGGCAAACAAATCATATCATTAACTGTAACAGTTTCTTTTGAATGACGATAATAAGCAAAATTCAAAATTTATAACATGACCTTGGCCTTCGACCTTGATCTCAATTTCAAGGTCATAGGTCAGTGAACTCAAAACGAAAGACCGGAGGTCAATCACTTGTATGGTTGTGGAGAAATACTGAAGGGGAGAAAACTCCTATAACGGTTAACCAAAACACTTTGACTGAAATGGGTTGAAGTTGCGCCTTATTGTAAACAGTTATTTGGCAAACACATCACATCATTTACTGTCACAGTTTCTGTGGAATAACGGTAACAAGCAAAATTCAAAATTTAGAACATGACCTTGGCCTTTGACCTTGACCCTAATTTCCTTCAAATGGACCAAGAACTTCATATCAAAAGACTGTAGGCCTCTACGACTTATAACGTATGAATTTTTCCAACAAATCGCCTATCTTAAATTTTCAAGGGGAAATAACTCCCATAAGATGTCTTCCGATCGCTCAAGTCAAAATAAACCAAATCATTTTCAAGAGTAGACAAACAATTTGGTGAAAACAGTTTGCTAAAATCTTTTACGGTTTTAGAGATATAGCGATAACAAGAAAAGGGGGACGCGGGGAGATAACTCCTATAAGAATAAGTGTTCGGTCACACAGGGTGAGTTTTGAAACCCTCATTACTGTACAACATCATTGGCCAAAAAATCCATTCGATATGCTGTAAGACAAAAAAGCATCTCAGACGGCAGAAGAAAAAAAAATAATCAGAAGAAAAACAAAAGGTGTTTCCACGAGATTATAACAATTTACGTAAAATTGTAAAAGAACTGACTTTAAAGGGCAATAACTCCTTATAATATGGAATCAATTGTAAGTTTTTGTCATGTTGACTTGTTTGTAGATCTTACTTTACTTAGTTTGACATTATTGCCGTTTACAGTTCATCGCTATCTACAACATGTATAATACCATTCGAGTTAATAACCAAAAACTGCAAAATTGCCTTTAAATTACCAATTCAAGGGCAGCAAACCAACAACGCATCGTTTGACTTGTCTGAAAATTTCTAAGCAGATAGATCTTAACCTGGTAAACATTTTCACTCATTTGTCAGATGTCATCTAAATGCTTAAGTTAAGAGATATAAACCAACAATTGCATTTCCCCTATGGTCTATGTTATGCCATGGCGGCTATGTCAGCTTGCAGGCGTATTCGATAGACTAAGTGAGCTATAAAAGTAGAGGGTATGTTGGAAAGTGGTAGGAATTTTGTCTTGCACTAAAAACAAAGTCAAATTGAGAGAAAGAATATAGATTGGCTGCACTCGAGATCACAATACAAGTTTAACTTCATTATGCGCAATGCATAATAATAGCTCATACTCTAGCATTTTGCCAAATGTATAATAATACAAAATATTTTTCTCATAAAAATACTAAATTTGGAGATGTCATTAACGAACTCCAAATATGTTATTAATTCAATTTCCCCTTTGTTAAATAAAATATTAAGATGTACTTGTATATATCAGTATATAAATGTATAGAGCTTGGACCAGATTTCTTTTACAAATGTTTAGGTTAATGTTTTATGCAAATCAATCATGAACAGACTGATACAACTCAGTAAGTAACTGGTTTATTTTATTGATAAATTCCCAAGTGATGCTTTCAATAGATCATATAACCCTTCAAATTCACATTTTTCTTTATAAAATTATTATCTTGTCGGTTATATAAAATTGGTTGACCTCTCATGAGGGTTTTTAAAATGAGATTTACACCTTATTTTGTGTGACGTCAGAATAAATCTTAACAAAATATATAAATTTTCAGTGAAGACAACACTAAAGTGTTTTTATCTATATCAATAAAACGAAAATACTTTTTCAAGAACAAACAACCTCAAATTTCAACTCAATGAATTCCTTTTATGTTCATATTTCAATTTCTGAGTGGTGACACTTTTCCTCTACGATTATACACATAAAATAAAACCACACTAAGTAGATGTTCGTACATGTTAAATCACAGAGTCAAGTTTCCAACAATAATAATAAATTTTGAAAATTCGAATTTTGAAAAGACTTTATACTGCGAAAATGAAAAATGCACTAAAAAGCTTTTAAAACAGCCTTTCAATTTTAATTTGATAAATATTTTTCACGCTGCAGTTTAAAAGAATAGAATTTATACTGAAAGGATAACATTTTTTAAAGACACCGTAGATGTGTTGTTTTTCATAAATACATTTCAAATTTTCTCTTTTTGTTTGTAATGGTTGGACAGAAATTCCAATTCCGAGTTTATCATGATTCAACAAAACAAAGCCTAAAAACCTATTTACATCGCATATCAAGTGTTTGTTGAATAAAACTAGATAAAAGAAAATTGATTGAGAAACTGACATAAAATGTTTGCTATAACGAATTGAATTGACTTTAATCAAAATTTCAAAAAAATATTCATACAATAACATTATTGGATATATAGTCTGGTTTTCCCAAAGAAAGTGCATTTTCAATCTTAAATATAATTGAGCATGACAATTTGCACTTCTTTAATCTATACTTTCTGTTATAGAATTCAGGAAAATTTCCTTAGTGCATTACACTTTAGTTGGGTTAGGCACTTAGTGTAAAATTAAGGGTATCCATGAAAGATTCATTTCATCAATCAATCATTGAGTTCGTTATTTTTGCTGTAAATTCGATTCAGGAGTTAATATACATTTATTGACAATTACATAGTGATTTTCTTGCAAATTGAAAAAAGTCACTAGGAATTATAACACTAAGGATTACTTTTTGTTTTCAGCTTTAGCGAGCAAATGTACATAAGGCCTAGTTGTTTTTAAGCAAATTTCAGCCATCAATTATATTAAAACAACCGACAGAGATATTCTAATAATTAATTTCTTGAGATTGAGGAAACTTGACACATTATTATAAAATTCAGATTCAATCGGACAGTAATAATATCTAGTAAATGTATGTAGTAAATGACAAAAGTAAACAATAACAACCTTCTTTTGAATTCTTTAACTCTGCGAATTACAGTCTTCGTAACAGTTTATTGTTGTGTTCTATGAACTAATGTCCGCATCTATAGACAATAACTGTTGAATTTATTTCTTTATTCATTTAAAGATGATTGCTATTAGCCAGAGGCTACGTGTATGTCTCCTCAACAACTGTTTAGTGTCTTTAAATATCAACTGTATTTGTAAGAGGCTACGAAACAGGTGTAAATCGAGCTTTGGCTAGCTATTACTTCAGTTCGAGCAGACTAAAAAGTAAAATCACAAAAATACCGAACACAGAGGAAATTTAAAAATGAAGAGAATGTCATATTCCCAACTAGGTACAGTTTTTTCTTTTTTTAGAAAATGGTGGATTCAATAATTCTGATTGCTTGTGCTTTGAAAGACAGAAAAACTTACATGTGTTGCATTTATTTTCAAAAAGGCAAGCGTACTAATGACAAAATCACACATTCATATAAAAACAGTTTCGCAAAATAGAATTTCGAATAGTCAACAAAAATGTATGGCTCAAAGTAAATAATTATCTATTCCAACAAAACAACTATGTTCAACAGTAAAAACAATTACCAAATCATTATCCGACACCTCGGAATTTTTAACTGAACTTGATATTCACTTAACACGCTGAAATTGCCATTGTTGATTTCGTGTTACACATGTTCACATTCAAATTTTCGTATCGATGATTGGCGTCGTAGAAAATCCTACTGCTAATGTGTGTCTGTTATCAGAAATGGGTTTAATTCCTTTTCCTCTTACGAAAGGCTTAAAAAACAGAACGTATACAACTAATCGTTAGTTCGCATATGTTCAGGCAATACATCATTGGCATGCGACTGCAATACACATTCTGAAGTCACACAGGTTTACACAGTACTCATCAACAGCAGTACACAAACGTAGTCCGGCAATGTTAAAGCAATATCTGTATACTATATAGATACAGCCTAGCGTTGGGCTATAGGCTATCCATGTAGGATAAGACACATAATTGCAAGATAAAAACGTGTTGGTTTCAATGTTATTGTAGACATAAAACTCAATACAAAAATTCAATCGAAATGTTTGGAAAATGACTTTGTACATTGAAGTTGTAACAGCTACATAAGATTAAAGCTTGCAAAGCTTTTTTGTCCAGCTGACATAGCACTTATACATATATTTTTCCTCTTCAATTTACATATTTCATATGCATAGATACGTTTCTCCTATAAAATTACAAACATTAGAATACTGATATTTAGAATGAAAAAAAAATGTCAATGACCAAAACATTCATCATTACCATTCATCAGTAAAAAAAGTAATATATTTGGGTTCTTTACTCTTTTTTTAACGCGCTGTCAGTACATTTAATCATAGGAATCTCGCTTATTGCTATGCAATTAGTTATAAATTCTATACGGTTTTTTCTCTTTTCATTCATCGCAAGCCGTTTTTAATATTGCAAGTCAATTTAATATTATTGTTGAAAACGTCAAGTAGAAACGCATATGTAACTCCAGACAGAAGATCTTCATCACAATTGCATGTAAAACACTTACTCACTTTAATATACACCGTTGAACACAAATGCACAACACTGAAATATACTCAATTCTTAGTTGAAGACTATCATTTTTTTACTATTTTGCATAACAATAGCATAAGAGATCATGTATTTCTTTGTTTGCCTACTTATACTTAACGGATCTCAATTTCTCAAAACCTGTTATGTTCTTAATCTTTGATGAGCATATTTGTTTTAATTCCTTAAAAAGTACATATATACCACAAATAGATACCTTGCAACAACTGTGCTCATTTCAGACCTATTATATTCTTACAAACTTTTTCATATTAAGATTAAGAAAATGAATAATTTATATCACAATGTCCACAGAGAAAACATGGCTGTCGCATTTTTCAGCATCATGACTATTCGTGTTTTATTTTGCACCTGTGTTCATAGGAACTTTACATATATACTATTTATTTCTGTCATTTTTCTAACGAATTTATTTAGTGAATTTCTAATGGTATGTAACTCATTGGTATTGACATAATGGATCGGAATTGAAAATGAACAAAACCAGAACAAGGGTACAAGTTCTTAGCTTGCATGCTATTGAAAATATCATCTGATGAGATGTGAAAAAGTTTAACCGTGTTAACATTAATTCAGATTGGAATGACGATTTTGTTATATTATAGAAAACATGTACAACTTTATTATCTTTTCAGTTATACATTTTCAGAATCGTTATAAAGTATTTATAGTTCAATAAAAATATAATGTAAGAAATTAAGTTCGCTCCATACGACAAAACGGGAATGAAGTCGGTCATAACATTGTGCACTTTGTCAATTCACTATAAGTGCTATAAAGAGATAATATGTCCTTGGTGTAAACCTTTCTTGGTAACTTAAAATTTCACCAGTGGCATTGGTAAAAGACAAGCGTTATTTGATTAATCAATTCTTGTTATCGTTATTTCTGCTGTCCAACTTGATTATAAGTGTATTTGTAATCATTGACTATGTCATTGTAATTTCGTAGCAAATTGAAAGATTCCATTAAAGATAACAACAGATTGAACTTCCATTAAGTTTTACAGCCAACGGCTTTTAAACTGAAACTCATTATCAGTTATGTTCATGATTAACGTACAAATCTTTTAATGGCATACATGAACAAATTTTAGACATATCGATATAACGTTATTATTGGACCATGTGTGTAATACGAGCATTCATTGGAGGGACAGAAGGTCCAGGGTTTTCATATTTGGTTGAAATTCCAAAGTTAAGCAAAAAAACCATAATTGAATGAGTTTTTTCCAAGGGAATACATTTTGGTGTTTAAATTGAATTTTTAATAAAGTTTTTCCATATCTCAAAACAAGCCTTTTTTTAGGAGACCTTGTATATTCATAAAAAATTAATTTTGTTTACATACAGGTTCCCAGTTATGCTCTCTGTGTTCCAACTCACAGAGACATAACTTGGGAATGTTACCAGTAAATAAACATGTGCATATTGTTTACATTGAAATCTGTGGTAACCTTTCATTCAAGGTAGGGGTAGTTAAGAAAAATTGTGTTAGTTTAAGAAGTTCAGGATATAAAAACGTTCAAAATATGCCACACAGCCCTATATTTTGGCCTTTGAAAAAATTGTGGCGCATATGAACTTTCAATTCTAGGATAGATTTTTCAAAACTTCATAGTAAAAGTGGTACAGTTTTCGCAGTAAAAGGAGTTCCTATGGGAAATTGTATTGTCAATATTTACAGAAATGCAGCTTTACAGATGTACAGTTGAAATAGACAATAATTGTTTGGTGTCTTTAAATACCACATGTGTTTGCACGAGCATTACACAAATGTGTAATACGAGTTATTGTGTTTATCCTGCAACTAATATTGGACATTGTTGTTGCTTTGAAAGACTTAAAACTCGCATTCATTCTTTATTCAAAATCCTTTGAGGCCCGCGTAGTTATATATAAATACCAAAATCAGCTGATGATGGGTACGTAGAAAAGAATCTCGCATGGTCAACAATAAGGGCAATTGTAGTATACAGCTGTTCAAAACTGGTAAATCTATGGACAAAAAACAAAATCGGGTAACAAACTAAAACTGAGGCAAACGCATTAAATATAAGAGGAGAACAACGACACAACCTTAAAATGTAACACACGCAGCAACGGACTAAGCATTACAAAAAATAACAAATATGACATCAAAACCAAATACATGAATTTGGGATAGAAAAGTACCGTGACACGTCTTATAGTAATGTGAATTCGCACTCATATATATGAGAAAACAAACCACACAACGGAAACACAACGTAAAAATGTTACACACACAGAAACGAACTATGGTATAACAATGGCCATTTTCCTTTCTTGGTACAGGACATTATTAAAGAAAAAAATGGTTTGTTGAACCTTGTTTTGTGGCATGCCAAACCTCGTACTTTAATGTCGCACGGTCAACAATATTGCATTGACCAAAATTAATAGTTATATATCATAATATAACAACCAATTCCAACAGTTAAATGAATTACAAATCACTGTCCAATTTAAGACGAAAGTGTATGATTTGTCCTACGCTTAAGAATTTTGAACTGTCCGTACATTTACTGATTATTGACATTATGGCATGATTGATTTACACATTCAATTTTTGGTCTTTATGATTGGTGCTGTATACAATGAAGTTAATACTGCTGTTTATTGTCTATGAGCAGAAAGGGGCTGCCCATCAATGAATGGAACATTCATAGACATAGCAATAGTCACCGAAATGCGATTACAATACACCTATTGAGGTAACAAAAGTTCAAACAACACTCGTCAACTGTAATACAGAAAACTTAGTCCGGTTGTGGGCGGAGATTTAAAGTGATATATGTATATATGGTATACAAATGTTGGCTAGCTATATCGGTTAAGCTGTTGATGAATGGTAAAACACCCGATCGCAGTTGACGAGGACACGACGGGTGCCACATGTGGAACCAGATCTGCTTTACCTTCCGGAACAACTGAAATCACCCCAAGTTTTAGGTGGGGTTCGTGTTGTTTATTCTTTAGTTTTTTATGTTGTGTCATGTGTACTATTGTTTATCTGTTTGTTCTTTTCATTTTTAGCAATGCGTTGTCAGTTTATATTCGATTTATGAGTTTGACTGTCCTTCTGATATCTTTCGTCCCTCTTTTATATACAGGTTATAGGTGTATAGTTTATATACAGCTTTAAAGATTCACACAAATATGGGTTGTGTTATAAGAGATATTGATTTTATCCACATATTATTAAAAGTTTTCTCCTTTAATATGCAAATTTCCAATTTCGTCACGTTATTTATAAACACCATTTACATCAACAGAATGGCTACGAAAATTCTTGTAGTTTTTATTTCAATGTCGATGATTGGACGTGTTTTCATAACATATGTTTAATGCGTCTAACAAATCTGGTAAATTCATAAAGTAATTAAGAAACAAACATGAAACTCCCTTTCGACAAACAGTGATGAAAGCAACTGTGGTTGAAACATTGCATTATGAAAAACTAAAAATATAATTCAAAAGTAATGTTTGAAGTAATGCGGATTTTCATTCAAAAGATTACATATGATAATTGGTTTGTAAATATAGCCCATCATTACTAAAACAAATTTGGCAACATCGTTCAGAAATTCCTTCCGGACATCACTCTTCGATTCTGTGACGGTAAAAATCAACAAATATGTTATCTCTCGATGTCCCTTGTGTTTTCAAACCATTTGCATTTGTAATTATCCTTTAAATCAATGCATTAAGACGGATTTCTTGATAGAGTTAAAAAAATAAAATTGATAACCTGATAAAAGTCGAGGCCTTGGAAAGGAATAAAACAAAACGAACAATTGAATTGAATTTATTTTCCTTTTCTCTAAGTCGAACAGTATGAATTTCTGTCGATTCTATTTATCCAGCATTACAAATGTGTGATTTTCGTTTATTCAATGCTGAATATCAAAGGCGAATATTTCATGCATATCTAAGATAGGAAAATAGAAATACTTGAATTTCATTTGTATTTTTGTGTATTACGAAAGAATAATATTTATAACAGGCCATTTACGGAGAACATAGAATTAGGTCTGGATTTGAAATGCTATTTCAAAATCAAAAAAGTGAACCAAACATGCTTATAACCTTGTCAAAATAATCTAGCAAACTTATGGTAACGTTCACTCTGTCAAGACTATAACCTTTGAAAAAATGAGGTTATAGTATACAGGAACGCGCGTTCATCATGCAGACACCTAACGGATGAAGCAACGCATGATAGTTCACAAATGTAACAGTCAATACAAAGAGATATCACCCATCCACGACACATTCTGACTGCACCAAGCATTTTTTGTTATTACTCCGTATGCTATGCGCTTAGCTGATGTGCAGTACAACTATTGCACCCGAAGTAAATACGATACCAGAAAAAAAACCAATGCGCTTCAAATGAGATAGACAGCAAACAATGTTGACCACTCAATTTGCATCTGCCGACAGTAGTAACAGGCTTCTGATGTTAATTAAGATAAAACTAATAACTCAAGTTTATAAGTAATATAATGGTGCTTTAAAAAATTAAAACAACACTTTATTAATCGCATGCATCTGAAGCACTAAATGCGTCTTTTTTTAGAATTTATTTTCATACTTTTATATATCAGAAAGTATTGCAAACACTAGTAATTCTTGACAGATATGTTAAAAATACTAGCTAGAGGATATTACCAAAATGATTTATTTTCTGTCAGGATTGCTGCGTTGGACAAACTGTGAATGTTTGATTGAGTGCCTCAATGAGCATGCCTATGTTTGAAATGTAATGATGCCTTTAATTTCTTTTTAAAAGTTCATTATTTTCAAATATTCACACATATAAATCTCTTTCTCGTTTATATGTTAAGCCGGACGCTGAGTACAATATGTAGGCGTATAGTCGAGATTACGTTCAAAGTTATTAATCTTCTTACGAAACTACTGATTCTGAGTTACGTTGATGATTATTGCTGATAATTGATAAATAAAGGCAACAGTAGTATACCTCTGTTTAAAACTCATAAATCCATGGACAAAAAACAAAATCGGGGTAACAAACTAAAACTGAGGGAAACATATCAAATATAAGAGGAGAACAACGACAAAAACAAAACAAAATTTTACACACACACAGAAACGGACTAAGCATTAGACAAAATCCTATGAGAATAACAAATATCAAAACCAAATACATAAATTTGGGATAGATAAGTACCGTGACACGTCTTATAATAATGTGAATTCACACTTAGAAATAAGAGAAAACAGACGACACAACGGAAACACAGCGTTAAAATGTAACACACACAGAAACGAACTATAATAAAACACTAAATACTGTAAACACTGTTAAAAGCTCTTTAAAAAATTCGAAACACCCAATACAGGTAATAACACTGTGTTAACATATGTTAATAAAATACAAACGGTACCAAATATGATGTTAATAAACTTAACAAACCCCAAGTTAAAAATGTAAGTTTTAATTATACTTCAGTTACAACATACGTCATATATAAAACAACACATGTTCCTTCTACTTTTTTCTACTTAAAGACTTGAATCATCGAATTTTATATTTATCTCTATGGCCATGTTATAATGTGGACCATGGCAACATTTAAAACCTGATAGGTTAAAAACTTGTGAATAAAGGACAAATATATGTGTTAGTCCTTTATCTAACAGTGTCGTTAAAGATACTTTTTTTTATCGTATTTAAAAACTTGATGTAAACAGAAAAAAAAACTGATATAAAAATTTCTCAATTCCTGTTCAAATAAACGTTTGTTTATGTTGGATATTCAAATGTAACATTTTGAATATAATTTATTAATGAATGAAAAGGTTCATAATACGCCTATTTCTAGAGTTAGCAACCATTTCATATAATCGAAAAGTGGTCCATGATAGTACTGGCCGACATTGCAGCCAATTGTTCAGTACCTACAATCAAAGAATTTGTCATTAACCTTTATAATAAAACATATGGACATAAGTTATTATGTGTTGCAACTCACATACACTCTTCTTCGCAGATGGGGAAGGTAAATATGTTTGATAAACTTACTGGAGTTATGATTAGATGATTGAAGCTGAGAATTTACTCAATGCAACATTTTTCGTGGGTTGGTAATAACGTTTATCGACATGTAGTAGAAATTCCTATGGGTATCACTTGTGCTTCTTTAATATATAGCAGTAGAAAATAAGATGATGTGGTATGATTGCAAATATACAATAATCCACCAAACAAATATGATGTAATCATCTAATGGTAACCATACAGACTTGTTCCTGTACCGATGTGAGTAATAATTTAAGGTCAACGTAAAGACCCGTTTTTCACGAAAGATTTTAGGGCCTTTCTAAGTTTTATTTTTCATGAGAGAGCGATGATATTATGTATCGTTATGATTGCTCGTATAAGTTATATAATATACCAACCAAGATAAACGTAATGCATGGTTATCTTAAACAAGGCCGTTTATTGGGGATTCAACCTTTAATCCTTTACATATGTGAAATATATAGGTCTGTTTTCACTGAACTAGTACACAGTTTTGTTTAGGGCAGCTAATGGCCGTCTCCGGGTGCGGGATTTATTCGCTGCGTTGAAATGCTGTTTAGTACCTATCGGCTGTTTTCTGGTCTTTGTTCGGGTTGTTGTCTCTTTGGCATATTCCACATTTCTATTCTCAAATTTACATTTGTATATCATTTTTCTATAATGTGAATAGTGCCTTTTTCATATTAATAAGGAGCAATACGTATACCAAGACACTGGGTCATTTTCATTATCAAAATAAACATTATTCTATGGCAGCGTTTTAGACTGTATTAGTTATAATACTTTGAATCGAAGAAAGGAAAAATGCTTATCCTCCGGATGTCGAATCACTTTAACGCATTATCAACAGTGAATTTCTGATGGAAAAATTGTATTTGAATTGATATCGATTAAATCGGTAAGAAAATATGCTCTCAACTTGTAAATTTATACGATATTGATTAAGAAATCACATATCTTCAACAACATATACCACTGTTTTGGAAACAGCATGGAAATTTAAACAATGCAAACTACAACCTCCGTATTTGAACACATAATTTAAAAATATCTTAAAAGAATTCGGAAAAGACATAATTGACAATGCGTAAAAAACCTGAATATAAGTAAGCACTCATATGCGTAACGTCAGCTATAAAAAGGACCCGAGATGGTAGATTCAATTAAAAAAATATCGGCTCATATTGTGACAAAATAAAAAACAAAAAATTATTTATAACAGACACCAACTAATGACAACCACTGAATCACATATTGCTAAGTTTGGACAGGCACCAACAAAATAATGCAGGTTTAAACATTTATAAAAGTAGTGAACTCTCCCTCTTACCTGGGAAAGTACCGTATTAAAACAAAGTAACGATCTTATTAGTCGCAGTTACTTAAAGATTGGTAAAAGTCAGTTACAACTGATTACTCCATCATAATAGTCCTGGTATTTCCTGCGGATTTGGTGTAAAATAAATTCAAAAGTATTCTGTGAAAAGTATGATCTTAAACGGTTTAACATATTTCCTTCTTTATTTTAATCGCTTAATCTAGTGTAAACAAAAATGAATTAATCGGAGGTTAAGGATGCAAGGAGATAGAGTTAAAGTTTATTTTATTTTGTTGAATTCGAGTTATCACCCGAGGAATATGCAGAAGCGGTCAGTAAATTATAAATATTGTTGGAGACAGAACTAAGCATCTTGTTTGGTATTGGTTCTTTGTGAACGAGTTTTTCCTAGATTTGTAGCTGTTTGATATATTGATTCAATTTGCACATCAGTTACCTATTGCTATCTCCGATTCACCATAGAACTGATAATTCACGAATAAGTTTATATCGTGGTAGAGTATATGCATTCTATGAAAAAAATATAAAAAAATCCCTTTGATATCCCTGTCAAATTGCTTTTCGATATTGTTCTAGTCTATATTATATATTAATATCAGAAATGATACTCTTATTGTAGGAAGAACAATGTGATATTTATTACTTTTAAATATACATGTGTAATATATTTATCCTGAATTTGTATCCGTTAATTCTGTTAATGTATGATTAGCGTTTTTGGCTTCATATTTCAGAATTCCATATGCTAACCGTCTATTTCATGTTGAAAGAAATTGTGACCATTTTTTCTATCTCATTAATAATATGAAGTAGAGAACCGTTCATCCAATGTTCATACTAATGAAAAAATTGAATACAACAAAAATAATCAAAAGCAATATCAAGTTTAACACTATGATAGTTATCAAAGGTACCAGGCTTATAATTTGATACGCGAGACGCGCGTTTCGTCTTCATCAGACCAATGACACTGATATCAAAATATTTAAAAAGCCAAACACGTATAAAGTAGAAGATCGTAGAGGACCTAAAATTTCAAGAACGTTGTGTAATCATTTGTATATGATAGAGTTCTTGCAAATGTAAAATTTGTATCGGTTAAAAACAAGACGAAACTACTGTAAAAGAGGGCCGAACGATACCAGAGGGACAGCCAAACTCTTAGATCGTAAATAATATGTCAACGCCATGGCTAAAAAAGAAAAAGACAAACAGACAAACAGACAAATAATAGTACACAAGACACAACATAGAAAACTAAATGCTAAGCAACATGAACCCCACCAAAAACTGGGGGTGATATCAGGTGCAGCGGAAGGGTAAGCAGAGTCTGCTCCACATGTGGCACCCGTCGTGTTGATCATGCTATTACAAACACGGTATATACTCTAAGTCTGTAACAGTCTAAAAATGCGGGATTACAACTTTATTATTTGTTTAAACTTGCTGAAAGGCAGCGATAATTTTCCAGAATCAACTCTCTTCATGTATGAAAAACAACAGCAGTTACAATTCTTACTTTGAGGTTATGCATTTGACATTTGACATTTGTTGTAGATCAAGGGGCGACTAATGCTGCCTATATCAATACATTCCATAAAACTTATTAAAAAAGTCTGCCTCTACCACGAGACGATCGAAGATATGAAGATTAACCTTAAATGTCGCAAATAGACAATAATCAAATGAAAGAATTAAACAACCAGTGGAAATGCTCACTGCTCACGACATGTTCTTAAAATAACATTGATTCAACCAGAAAAAAGGTAGAGAAGATATTGTACATTTTTTTTTATTTAAACTTTTATTTCATTTTAAGAACAAATATTGATAAACCCAAGTTTTTGTTATCCAAATGTGCGCATACTGAGTACTTGTTCCATATCGAAACGAAACGCCAGATACTACTGTTTCTCTTACGTAGACCTATACTTGTAACTTTCAATCTATCGCCAGTTCGTTCTCCGGAAAATCATCTATATTTTGTATTAAAATCCTCCAAAATGTTTCTGACATCTCAAGAAATGTGAACAGTTGACTATGAGACAAATTACCACCAACAACCAAATGACAAAAACGTTTAAACTTAGAGTTCAGCGATAAAGACCCGATTTATGTACAAACAAGAATGTGTACCTAGAACACGGATGCCCCATCCGCATTATCATTTTCTATGTACGGTGGACCGTGAAAATGGGATAAAATCTCTAATTTGGCATTACAATTAGAACGATCAAACATAAGGAACATGTATACTAAGTTTCAAGTTGATTGAACTTCAACTTCATTAAAATCTACCTCCACCAAAAATTTTAACCTGAAGCGGGACAGACGGACGAACAGACAAATGAACACACAGACCAGAAAAACATAATGCCCATAAAAGGGGCATACAATAAACAAAACATCAATAATATATACAGCGACATATGTTATGTGCTGGTTCCAATTCACAATATAGATCGCCTAACCAGCGAGTGACACTGTAAGTCAAGAACGTAGACCACTGGCTAACTAGTTTTCATGTAATGACCGATATATATGATAAGACTGAAATATTATTTAAAATCTGTCATCGCTTACTAAATTCGTCACTTAAATAAAGTAATCAAATAATATTCAATTATGACAATGAGAAGTTATGGTATGATGTCTAAAGTGTAAACTCTTCATAACAGACCAATATGACACAAAAATAAACACAATTATATAGTTATCAAAAGTACCAGGATTATAATTTAGTACGCCAGACGCGCGTTTCGTCTACATAAGACTCATCAGTGACGCTCAAATCGAAATATTGATAATTATACTTTTAATTTGTTACAATGCAAAAGTAAAATCGAAAATTTGCATTGCATTAAACATGAAATAAATTCCACTTGTATTTTTGTCCATCTGATGAGTTAAGCTTTTTTCAACTGATTTTTATAGTTTGTTCTTTTGTTGTACTGTTATACCACTGTCCCAGGTTAGGGGGAGGGTTGGGATCCCGCTAACATGTTTAACCCCGCCACATTATTTATGTATGTGCCTGTCCCAAGTCAGGAGCCTGTAATTCAGTGGTTGTCGTTTGTTTATGTGTAACATATTTGTTTTTTCGTTCATTTTTTTTTTACATAAATAAGGCCGTTAGTGTTCTCGTTTGAATTGTTTTACATTGTCTTATCGGGGCCTTTTATAGCTGACTATGCGGTATGGACTTTGCTCATTGTTGAAGGCCGTACGGTGACCTATAGTTGTTAATGTCTGTGTCATTTTGGTCTTTAGTGGATAGTTGTCTCATTGCCAATCATACCGCATCTTCTTTTTTATATTAACTGCTGATAGACCATTGTTATTTGAAGAAACTATGCCTGTCCCAGATCAATATATTAGTGCTGTTTCTTTTGTGAGCCATATAAACATGCCAATAGTAGGATTTAAATCTTGAATACATGACGAAGGCAAATTTCTACCCTACTTTACCTATTTCTAGGACCACTTAAATAGTAAACATTTTAAAGAAATCAGTAGTCAGAATACTTAGGAAGAAATACCCCATATAATAATTAGGAACTATATTCTTAGACCACGAACAAAGAGATTAATTGTGGTCTGAAGCCTATAAGTCACCGTAATGCCTCCAACAATGAGATAAGCTTATACTACATAATAAGCCATAAAAGGCCCCGAAATGAAAAATGTCTTACAAGAAATATACTATAACGACCAGTTTTATAAAGGAAATATTCATATGATATACAGCAACAAACGACCTATGAATACTTAAATGGCTTCCTAAATGAAACCGAGATGCTCATATACAATTCAATTAAACTTAGATCATGCACGGTGTCCGTGTTTAATTAGTAACCAATTATCTTTTATCGAGTTTTTTTTTTTTTTTTTTTTTTTAATTTCCCTTTTGTCGCATACTAGTAACCATTTTCTACATTTGAAAATGCCTGTACCAAGTCAGGAATATGACAGTTCTTGTCCATTCGTTTTTGATGCGTTTTGTTATTTGATTTTGCCATGGACTTTCCGAATTGATTTTCCTCTAAGTTCAGTATTTTTGTGATCTAACTTTTTTCTCAATGTTCAATGCCATAGAAGCTGCATGCGAAGTTATATATTTTTCTCTCTCTCTGAAGCACCAGTCTTACAGGAGATATGTACTCTGGTTTTAATAGACTTTTGGAATTTTTTCACTTTTTCTTTTATTTATTTATTCAATAACCGATACAACGGTTTATATTTGATGCATATACATGATATAAGTGTTTTACTTTACCAAAAAGTTTAATACGAAAAAAGAAAATCTTTTTCAAAGAATTGACTTCAAACGAAAATTCGTATTTAATGCGCCTCTTCTTTTCGCATCATTGTGGTATAAAGGCATCGCATATATATGAATGATCAATCTCCAGACGAAGCAAGATAAATAACTATTTTATAAGTACACGTGTACTTTCAAAACTAATATATATAAAGAGAAGAAAGGGGTGTTGTAAATTACAAGTTCTTTGTATAAGATATGTTATGAAGGTAGTTACGATTTGTTTTAATTTTCTCGCATTTATGCATATGTATCAACTAATTATAAATACCAGGATTACATTTTGTATTAACAGCATACGCGCGTTTCTTCTACAAAAGACTCATCAGTGACGCTGGAATCCATAAAGGTTAAAAAGGCCAAATATTGTACGAAGTTGAACAACATTGAAGACCAAAATTTTAAACGTATAGGCTAATACAGCTAAGGTAAAATATTCTTGAGGTAGAAAAGCATTAGTATTCCAAAACTTTTGTAAACAGTTAATTAATAAATACATGAAATATAACCGTATCAATGATAATTCATGTCAGCACATAAATACTGACTACTGGGCTTGTGATACCCTCATGGAATTTAAACTCCTTCAGCAGTGGCATCGACCCTTGTGGTTGTAAATAAATTCATCATTGATACCAAGATTAAATTTTGTATTTACGCCATTTTATGATTAATCTAAGGTGAAACTATTCTAAAAAAAAAAAAAAACTCCAATCCGTTATTTGCCATCAATTCTTGCTTGATTTCAACTTTACCTTAAACTTTGTATTGTCCATTACAATTTCTTAGTTCCTTTGGATAACAACTGACAATTGTAAATGTGTTTCCTGTTTTCCTGTATGTTTGAAGTTCACGTTTCCGCAACATAATGCAGAATATACAGTGTTCGTTATATAAACTCTTATAATGGAAACAAAATGCTGAATGTTGTTTTCACTAAATCCTTGAAGTTTATCCTTTTCAGATGTACGGATTTTAATGTTATATTATTTAATTTAGCATATGCATATGCACGATTTAAGTAACTCACCGCATTCCTTTTTTTTAAACGAAATACAAATTGGTATGCTCATTAATTCAGAATTGTACAATCAGTTATATCATCCAACACATTAATAACGTTTTAGTTTTTTGAGAAATGTAACAACTTCCCAATCCATATTAAATGTTTTATAAGTTTCATTTTTTAGTCATTTGTAATTGCGACAATTTAAATTCATATCAAGTCAGAATCAAATATATTCATTTCCGAATAAACCCTCATTATGACCACTTAGAGCCGAAAGTTAAATATTAATAAATTACAATTAGTTTTTACAAACGATAGATACCACAGCATGGATTTAAAATACGAAATACATCGCATCTGCTGTTACAGTAAAATCTATTCATATATTAGATCATATCACGAAGTTTCTTTGATCTTATGTAAATATTATTTTTCATATTAAAAACATATGTCAATTAATATATTTTGTTAAATCATATATGATCATATATATTTGAAATAATAAGTATGCAATATTTTCTTACCTGAGACAATTATTATCCGTTCTGCTGAATTGTACGATCTGATGCGGTGTAACAATCCTATATCATTTGATTTACTATACTGTCTAACCTTATAGCAATCAGTGTGCTACGATATATTTATAGACCAATCTCCGTTACCCACGACTTCGGACAAGCGCTAGTCATTTCAACGATTTCAAGTCCTGTCAGAATATATATTACAACATTCAATTCTGTGAATAGAATGTTACATTTGATGAGAATGTTATTTGTATTCAACAAATCATTTCAAAACTGAAATAAATTCAATATTTACGTAACAATGATTAAACAAAAAATTGAAAAACCCACTGAATAGACGTATTTATCAAATCATATCAAATATACAGCCTCAATATGACCTACAAATTCAGAGGTAATATCTTTGTTAACATCATAAAGAGTGTGTAAAATTTTATAAAGAAATAGAAATTCGAGTTTAAGTATTTGAGGGCCATATAACTCACCTTAATATATTTTTGGAGCCCATTAAGGAATTTGGTCACCTACAAATCTGAATATGCAAAAATATTTTACAATCCCCTTCATGTAATGATTGAAACTGAATATAAAATTCTAATTTCTGCGTTATCCATTTTTAGTGAGGCTTATATTGAATACTTTAATATTTGTAGATAAGATAACATACCACCGCTTGTTCCAGAAACGGTTTTGTTAAATCAAAAATCAAAAGCAAATGATAAAATGTATAATTTGCCAAAAATGTTTTATGGACCACTTCTATTGCTATCTATTTGAATATTGGAACAAATTACAGTGTTCAGTACGTAAGGGAAAATGAGCACTTCTTTCAAAAGCGAATGAAAAAAAAATCATATCGTTTTTAACACAATTTGTATGTTAAATCAGAGACTACTATAACACAATTTGTATGTTGAAACTGAGACTTCTATAACACAATTTGTATGTTAAATCTGAGACTACTATAACACAATTTGTGTGTTAAATCTGAGACTACTATAACACAATTTGTATGTTAAATCTGAGACTACTATAACACAATTTATAACACATATGTTAAATCTGAGACTACTATAACACAATTTATAACACATATGTTAAATCTGAGACTACTATAACACATGTGTTAAATCTGAGACTACTATAACACATGTGTTATCTCAGGTTGAATAGTCACTATGCATTTGAGATACAACAGACAAAATTCATAGTTCGTTAACGGAGATTCGGATACCAAAAATAATTAAAAGATACCCACACTAAATTATAAATTTATGAACATGACATTATAAGTGATAATTCATGTTAAAAAAGACTTGATGACTTTTGGACTAGTGGTATCATCGGGGAAGGAACCTCGACCCGTAGTGGCAATAGTTTATATGGATCTATTTACTTTTATAAATTGTGACTTGGATGGAGAATTGTCTCATTGCCACTCATACCACATCTTCCTATATCGATATTATGTCCGATGAACATTGAAACTGCAAATAATGTAAATCTAAAAATGAAATCCACTTTTCAGTCTGCGCATGATTTCTATGTATTAAGAAATAATGGGATATTAGTATGTTCTCCTCTAGATCTGAGGCAGGTGACTCCAATTTATATGATAAAACACTTCATTGTTATAATCAAGTGTCTATGTGTCCCAAAATCAAAGAAGGAAATAATAAATCTACACGAACAGACTAACTAACAGTAGTCTACCTTTGTTTGTTTAAATGAAATATGTGCTTTTCGGGAATGTTAATTCGATGATGTGTCCTCAAGGTTAATTCGCTTTTTACCATCTTTTATATGTATCTATCTTTATTATTCAAACAAATAATAGATACTGTCCGATTGACAGAATTACAAGTGTAAATTTCTATAACGTTTTCAATAGAGAATATGTCAACAAGCAAAATTGTTTTGCCATCCTCCTAACAAAGAAAGATATGGTATGATTGTAAAGGAATCAATGCACATCAATAGATCCGGAAAAGAAATCCCCATCTTGGTTTGACATGTTTATCTTTCATTTCTTGCTTTAAGAAACAATAGTGCTGTCTGCTATATGATTTTATTGATAGATATATTGTACAAAAGGCGTATGTTGAAACATTTATTACATACTGTCTAGGGCACTTAGCTATTTTAAGCGTTACTCGTAATAGAGAAAACTTTCAGAGGTAAAACTTTTGTCATTTTTATTTTTCACGCTTCTCCATAACCGAAGATACAAATGAAAACAAATCTCTCCTTATTAATAAAAATGTCGTTAATACATGTATATATTGATTGATTTAAATGTGACATCATTTCGAAGTCTAAACATGTTTTATTTGTAAAATTGGCAAAAGAATTGGACACTTGCACTAGTCACAATAATATAAGTGCCGTCATCTCCCTTTACGTATAGCTTATCGGGTTTTCAAAACTGATATCGAAAAATATCAGCTGCGAGCAACAATGAGAACTGGTTTGGCGATTGAGTGCAGCGAACGAGCTAAAATGTTACACATTGTGTCGAGCGGCAAATATTTAACAATATATATACGAAAAAAGAGTATCTGTTTATCGTTTTATTACTGGTCTTTTTCCACTCCCTTAGACAGTTTTACGCTTGACAAAATCAAGCTTGATACTCCTATATTTGACATTTTTATCTATTATGTCCGTTTGTTTTGTTCACATATCGTTGTCAATATAATGGTATTCTATGCGACTGTCAAATAAGTGAGAGGTTTAGATAGCTATAAAACCAGGTTTATTTTTTCTACTTAATATATATAACGTCTGTACTAAGTCAGAAATATGATAGTTGTTATCCATTCGTTTGATGTGTTAGATATAATTTTGATTACGGACTTTCCGTTTAGAATTGTCCTCGGATTTCGGTATTTTTGTTATTTTACTTTTTAATAACGTCTCCTCATAGATCGTGACGTCGCTGATAACTTCTCCTCAAAAATTGTGACATTGCTTATATTTCCAACTCTCGTCTCAAAGCTGTGATAACAGAATTACAATGCGACTGAGCAGGGTAATACAGGTGTAGGAAAGTACGATTAAAATATAAACACACAATAATGAGAATGAGAAAACAAAGGGAATATATGTAATACAAAAATAAAGATCGATTTAAAAACATAGATTTCAGTTCGTATGAGTTTCTGTATTTTTTTCAAACAAGTAACAAAATAAAGAAAAGCAATCCAAAACTGTAGACATAGGAAGATAACACTTTGCCAAGAATATATTAGAAGAAAGGATGAACAACAACCCTGATATCCTACAATCTAACGAAACAAAAAATATGTTTCACTTTGAGGACTTATTTTCTATTAGAAAATAGGCACTTTTATGGGAATCAACTGTGCCTCTTTCGACTTGTTCCTTTGTTCTGTTGTCTGTTCAGAACTCAACATTGCGATATGAAATATAGCAGAATATATTTTGTTCATTTCCTTTTTATAGGTTTCAATATTCCTGCTGCGCATCTGTATATATATGATTACACTGTCGGAGCAATTGGCAGAGTTTGGCAGGGTTCATTTTGTTTCTATGAACTGTTAACGTTATTTTGTCAAGGAATTGTCTGTTTTTCATCGACTTACAATGATGTATTGAACCCTTGATATATTCCGCCTCCTTGTTATACATTCAAGTTCGAATTGACTGCTTATCCTCCAGGGTATGATTTAATAGTCGGTGATTACTCTGATATTTTGTTTAATTTCGTGTAATCAGATATAAATTCTAGACGATAGATTTTTTTATATATATATATTAAGCTGTGGTTTCTTTTTTCCTAGAAATATATCGTTATTCTATCTTGCAGTTTATGGGGTTCATACTCCGATTTTGTTTTGCAGTTCTATCTATAAATATAAAGGGCTGTCTTTTGCTTATAGTAGTAACATATGCAATATAGTTTCAATCAACAATTTAGCAAAGCAGACATTATTTTCGTAAAATTTTAAGTTAGATGCAAGTTAACTTGGACATTTTCTCTATAAACAAGTTTTCTCGCAATTTATGTTATAATCCGCACGAATTGAAACCTTAAAACACTTCATTCTGGGAAATTGCATAGCTGTGAAATTTCTGCATAAGAAAAATGCCCTTACTAAGTCAGGTATATGACAGTTCTTATCATTCGTTTGATATGTTTTAGCTTTTGATTTTGCCATTTGATAAGGGACTTTCATTTTTGAATTTTCTCGGAGTTTAGTATTTTTGTGGTTCTAATTTTTAGCATATGTTAATGAAACCTTTGTTGAAGTGCATTCAAACTATTGTGTAATTGGATGTATTATATCACAGTATCTAAATGTCCAACATCAATGGAATGTTATCAGTAGGCGCAAAACAATCTGTCAAATTGACTGTTGCACAAATAGTTTATGGATACACAAAATCTGTTTTTAGGTCTCATATACATCAAACGTAATTATATTATTGCTTTTATTATTATTATGTTCGGTTAACCCTTAGGGATAGTCTTATCAACTGTTACAGTCTGTATGGTGCTATCTTTATATCTTTTGAATATAGGGTCGTTTAGTTGCTGTTCCTACATGGAACCTCATATATCAGCTCTTATATTCATTTGTCATTGCACATATATCATTATTCAAAGATGATTTTCTTTCTCGTTCAATGTTATAAACATACAGTTCTCTTACTTTAATTTTAAGCGTGAATTCTAACTATATCTATTTTACACGAAATCATGAAATCAGTGAACATATTCCTCTATATTTCTAAGTATTTGATTAGTCTTTAATTTATGAACGTCCTATACTATCTTTACCGATATTCAACAGTAGGCATATTGTAATTGTGCAAATGCGTGTTTGGATTGTGTTATAAACACTTGCCACTTGAATAAACTTAGCCTAAATGAGATAGAGGACGGTTCATGTTATAAATATGGTTTCAATGCTACTTAAACATCTACAAGAAGGAATAAGGCTGACAATTTTCCTTCATTAAGAACCATACAATTTAAAACTCTTTTTCCTCAAATATGTTTTAATTAAAGACAACTTTAAAATCTTTACAATAGAGATTGTTACTTAACCATTTAATTACATTGATTCGTTTACTTAAATTTTGTATCATTTGTTATCAGTTGAAAATATTTCCTCAATTATGAACTTTTATGCTGAAAAACAATTCATTTGCCCCATCAATATAGCTACTAAATATTTCTACTTTGGGTTTTGCATTTCAAGTCATATTTAATGTACATTTCTGCGTTTAAGGGAAAGTAATTTTTGTAGATTTTTTGGCTTGGCATCGGTTTATATTTGTAATCGTTTTTTTTTTTTAAATTGAATTGCACATTTCACATATATATTTTAGATGTTTTGACTTGGAGTATTAAACAATTGATACCTTTGATAACTATATTGCAAATCGAATTGCGTATTCGGAATCTAAATTGCTCCTCCGATTGGTTTCACGACATGTCTCAATATGTTCAACTTAGTTAGAATTTCAGTGAAATCCATAAAGAATATTGAATATTTATCTTGATTTAGCGTCCATAAAACAAAAAATATCATGCAACTTCATACTCCTTTAATTTCCACAGGTTTGTGTATGCCATTATTGGACTGGACGTTTGTGTCTTTTAAAGTGTGTTTTTCAAACGCATTTCTGATTCAAATTCTTTAGTTGTTCTTGGATATGGTTGTAAAATCAGTTTATATACTCGTTATCCATAAGTTTTATTTTTTTTAATGTAAACTAACATGCTTTTATGTTATATTGAGTGCCTTTCTTTACAATGGAATTCAATATTAACTTATGTAGATAATGCAGTCCGTATAACACGAGCTGTTAAATGACATATGGCTGTCAGGATTGCTAGATAAAAGGTAAATTCATTAAAATATTGACTTTCAGGAAAATTTAAAATGGAAACTTGTGAATCAAATTGGAAAATCAAAAGCTCAAACACAACAAACGAATTGATAACAACTGTCATACTCCTGACTTGGTACAGGCATTTTCCTAATAGACAGGCATAAGTGGATGTGAAATTATATACATTTGGAACATTTAACCGAAAAGGGATTAAACAGTTAAGGATGCGTTTTTGTGTCAAATTTACCATGCTGTCAATTTTGTAAATTTGTAATTTTCTTTTTTAAGAACAAAAAGCATATTATTTCAACTTTTTTATATGTCAAGAGTAATAAATTGATGAAATACATATGTTTATAGATGGACTGGTCTTGAATAAGCGAACGGGTTAAACTCCGCCCAGTCAAGTGAAATAAATCAAGAATTACAAACAATCTAAACATATCCCATGGGCAATGTTAGCATACAGGGTGAAAAAGTCAAAGTATGTAAGAATTAATTTCAAAAATAGACCGAGATTTAAAATAGTCCAAAAGTTATATAGAATTTATAAGAATCCACAAATAGTTCATCCCACTACGTGATTGAATAATTTTGACGTTTGTATATACATTTCGAAAAATTTGATTGACTTTAGGAATATGAAATAAATGGCTTTAACTATTGTAATATTCGTAACTTAAAATTGTTACATATTTTTTCAGTTATGTGAAACAGGGTCTGCCTACCTTCCACAGTACCTGAGATAAGCCCCGGTTTGTTTGGTTGGGTTTGTGGTAATCAGTCTGTATATTTCTATGATGTGTTTTGTAGAATGTTGTTCATTCTTCGGTCATGTGTTGTCATATCGTTGACAGTTTTTCACCGACTTATGAGTATGAATGTCATTTTATTATAATCCGCCCGCCTCTTTTTGACAACATTGTACACAAATCAATCAAAGTATTTATCAGTTTTTTATTGTTCTTATTAACTCTCGGCATATAAAATGATTACGTAAAACATCCCCAAGAGAACAACTTATTTTAAATGATGTTTAAAAAATACGATGTTTATATATGTATGTATATGACTTTCATGCAACTAATAACTGTTTTAATTAGTTTCTATATTTTAATCACATCCCCGATGACACATTATGCTATTAAAACATTATTAGTATTAACGTTATTAGTTGAAATGCCTTTTAAAATTGATTTTTTGTACTTTGCGAATTTCGTCATGATTTTTATGTTTCGTACAAATAGATTGTGTCAAGTCACTGCAGTCAAAGAAGGACTTCAGAAATATCCCGAAAAGGCATATTCAACAAGTGGTGTTAATCAGATGTGGATACTGAAAAAATAAAAAAAAGTTTGGTGAATTTACAATCTCAATCATTACAACATTGTATTAACATTAAAACCTTTGATTTTTCATATCTTTATACCACTAATCCACATACTAAACTTAAAGCTCGACTGAAAGAACTCGTCAGCTTATGTTTCTTTAACAAAAGGGCACTAGACGTTTTAATTATCTAGTTTTTGGCTGGAATTCAGCTTACTTTGTGAAAAATCATACACAGTCAAGGAAAAAGTATACCGACGAGGATATCACTGCCATGCTGGACTTTTTAATTGACAACATATTTGTTGAATTTGGAGGTTTGGTTTTCCAACAGACTATTGGAATCCCAATGGGAACCAATTGCGCTCCTCTACCTGCAGATTTGTTTTTATATTTCTACGAAGTAGAATTTATCCAAGGGTTTGTACAGAAAGGAGAAAAGAAATTAGCCCAGTCTTTTTAATTTCACCTTTCGGTATACTGATGATGTACTGTCTCTGCATAATAATAGATTAAGTGATCACTTACATTTAATATATCCAAGTGAACTTGAAATTAAAGATACTACCGACAAAAATAAATCTGCTTCATATTTAGACCTTTTTCTCGAAATGACTACTGATGGTAGGTTGAATACCAATTTATGACAAACGCGATGATTTTAATTTTCCTATAGTCATCTTTCTACTTCTGTGTAGCAACATCCTAGCGGCACCAGCATATGGAGTATTTGTGTCTCAATTGATCCGTTACTCTAGAGCTAGCTCAAAGTACTAAACGTTGATTTGGTTGAACGAGGAATACTGCTTTCTCAAAAGTTGCTAAGACAGGGCTATGAATCAATCAAATTAAGGTCATCACTCAAAAAAGTTTACCGTCGCCATCATGAGCTGATTGGCCATTCTGACAAAAGTGTGTCAGAAATCATATTTGATATTCTTCCTCAGTCATAATTACCTTCCATCATTACCGAACTTAACACAGAAATAACACGACGGGTGCCGTAGACGGTGCAGGAAATGTTTACCCTTCCAGAGCACCTGATTTCACTCCCGGTTTTTAGTGGAGTTCGTGTTGTTTCTTAATTATTATTTATAACTGTTGATGTAAATGTCCTTTGGTTTTGTGAGTCTTTGTTAGTCCTTGGTTTTGATTGTTATTGTCTTATTTTAACGGTTTAATCTATTATACATTGTTGTAAGGACTCAACGTACTACAATCGTTAACCTCGATATATCCCTAATCTATTTGTCCACTATCAATTGTTAATGTTGTAAGCTTAAATCAAGCTGTTTCATTTATATTGAAATAACGCAAATTTTAATTGATACGATGACCAGTTGTCGCCCCTTTCGAAATTTGCGATTGAATGAATTAAATGAAGCACATAGACCGTTGGATGGTCCAATTTGAAAGGTATCCTTCTTCAAGATAACATCTTACATTGTAAGATATTGACTTGTCTTTAAACGATTAGTCTTTCTAAATCGAAAACGTCATAAAATGACAACGTGATGTTTCTGCAACTCGTCCAAAGTATTGGTGGATAATTATAAATTAATATACTTGAACTTGTTGGGGGATGTGAGCATTTGTCCAAAAGTAAGCATGATTATAGATCAGACTGTGAATTGTAGAAAACAATCAACAAATAAAGAAATATGCTTGACTTTGGTGCAGTATCACAAGGCATTTTATAGAATGATTTACAAAATTCTTAATTTGATATCGGTACCTTAGTAAAGTTAACAGTAGTATACTGGTTTTCAAAAATCGATAAGAGAAAACCCTACCCGGGCTACAAACCAACACACATGAACTATCAGAGGAAAACAAAGGAACAAGAGGAGCACTGAAGTTCTTCTTTAATAGAACAATGTGTCTCGCTTTAATTTCAATCACCGTATATATAGTCTAGTAGTGACTGCACCAAAGAGAGTAATTAGAAATATTCTTTCCATTCCAGATTTCCTAAAAGATGGAATTGTAACTATATAACACAAACAATACTTGTAAGGTTATTTTTTGTGTACAGAAGACACAAAACATACCATCGTATTTGCGAACACATAGTTATTAATTTTGAGATGTTTGTTTGAATAGATTTTAATTCTTCAAAATACTTTAATGTTCAAATTTAAGTTATCTGTCATTATATCCTTAAAAGTTTCTAATATGCCTACAGATACAAAACATTCATTCCTAGGTGTATAATCAAGGTGTTACAATCTCAACGAAACAGCCTCTTGTAAAAGTAAAATCACAAAAATACTGAACTCAGAGGAAAATCAATTAGGAAAGTCCCTAATCAAATGGCAAAATCAAATAACAAAACGCATAAAAACGAATGGACAAGAACTGTCATATTCCTGACTTGGTACAGGCATTTTCAAATGTAGATATTTTGACTTGGACTATTAAACAATTGATATTGCAAATCGAATTGCGTATTCGGAATCTAAATTGCTCCTCCGATTGGTTTCACGACATGTCTCAATATGTTCAACTTAGTTAGAATTTCAGTGAAATCCATAAAGAATATTAAATATTTATCTTGATTTAGCGTCCATAAAACAAAAAATATCATGCAACTTCATACTCCTTTAATTTCCACAAGTTTGTGTATGTCATTATTGGACTGGACGTTTGTGTCTTTTAAAGTGTGTTTTTCAAACGCATTTCTGATTCAAATTCTTTAGTTGTTCTTAGATATGGTTGTAAAATCAGTTTATATACTCGTCATCCATAAGTTTTATTTTTTTAATGTAAACTAACATGCTTTTATTTTATATTGAGTGCCTTTTTTTTACAATGGAATTCAATATTCACTTATGTAGATAAAGCAGTCCGTATAACACGAGCTGTTACAAATGACATATGGCTGTCAGGACTGCTAGATAAAAGGTAAATTCATTAAAATATTGACTTTCAGGAAAATTTAAAATGGAAACTTGCGAATCAAATTGGAAAATCAAAAGCTCAAACACAACAAACGAATTGATAACAACTGTCATATTCCTGACTTGGTACAGGCATTTTTCTAATAGACAGGCATAAGTGGATGTGAAATTATATACATTTGGAACATTTAACCGAAAAAGGATTAAACAGTTAAGGATGCGTTTTTGTGTCAAATTTACTATGCTGTCAATTTTGTAAATTTGTAATTTTCTTTTTTAAGAAAAAAAAAGCATATTATTTCAACTTTTTTATATGTCAAGAGTAATAAATGATTGACGAAATACATATGTTTATAGATAGACTGGTCTTGAATAAGCGAACGGGTTAAACTCCGCCCAGTCAAGTGAAATAAATCAAGTACTACGAACAATGTAAAAATATCCCATGGGCAATGTTAGCATACAGGTTGAAAAAGTCAAAGTATGTAAGAATTAATTTCAAAAATAGACCGAGATTTAAAATAGTCCAAAAGTTATATAGAATTTATAAGACTCCACAAATAGTTCATCCCACTACGCGATTGAATAATTTTGACGTTTGTATATACATTTCGAAAAATTTGATTGACTTTAGGAATATGAAATAAATGGCTTTTACTATTGTAATATTCGTAACTTAAAATTGTTACATATTGTTTCAGTTATGTGAAACAGGGTCTGCTTACCTTCCACAGTACCTGAGATAAGCCCCGGTTTGTTTGGTTGGGTTTGTGGTAATCAGTCTGTATATTTCTATGATGTGTTTTGTAGAATGTTGTTCATTCTTCGGTCATGTGTTGTCATATCGTTGACAGTTTTTCACTAACTTATGAGTATGAATGTCATTTTATTATAATCCGCCCGCTTCTTTTTGACAACATTGTACACAAATCAATCAAAGTATTTATCAGTTTTTTATTGTTCTTATTAACTCTTGGCATATAAAATGATTACGTAAAACATCCCCAAGAGAACAGTTTATTTTAAATGATGTTTAAAAAATACGATGTTTATATATGTATGTATATGACTTTCATGCAACTAATAACTGTTTTAATTAGTTTCTATATTTTAATCACATCCCCGATGACACATTATGCTGTTAAAACATTATTAGTATTAACGTTATTAGTTGAAATGCCTTTTAAAATTGATTTTTTGTACTTTGCGAATTTCGTCATGATTTTTATGTTTCGTACAAATATATTGTGTCAAGTCACTACAGTCAAAGAAGGACTTCAGAAATATTCCGAAAAGGCATATTCAACAAGTGGTGTTAATCAGATGTGGATACTGAAAAAATAAAAAAAGTTTGGTGAATTTACAATCTCAATCATTACAACATTGTATAAACATTAAAACCTTTGATTTTTCAACTCTTTATACCACTAATCCACATACTAAACTTAAAGCTCGACTGAAAGAACTCGTCAGCTTATGTTTCTTTAACAAAAAGGGCACTAGACGTTTTAAATATCTAGTTTTTGGCTGGAATTCATCTTACTTTGTGAAAAATCATACACAGTCAAGGAAAAAGTATACCGACGAGGATATCACTGCCATGCTGGACTTTTTAATTGACAACATATTTGTTGAATTTGGAGGTTTGGTCTTCCAACAGACTATTGGAATCCCAATGGGAACCAATTGCACTCCTCTACCTGCAGATTTGTTTTTATATTTCTACGAAGCAGAATTTATCCACGGGCTTGTATAGAAAGGAGAAAAGAAATTAGCCCAGTCTTTTTAATTTCACCTTTCGGTATACTGATGATGTACTGTCTCTGCATAATAATAGATTAAGTGATCACTTACATTTAATATATCCAAGTGAACTTGAAATTAAAGATACTACCGACAAAAATAAATCTGCTTCATATTTAGACCTTTTTCTCGAAATGACTACTGATGGTAGGTTGAATACCAATTTATGACAAACGCGATGATTTTAATTTTCCTATAGTCATCTTTCTATTTCTGTGTAGCAACATCCCAGCGGCATCAGCATATGGACTATTTGTGTCTCAATTTATCCGTTACTCTAGAGCTAGCTCAAAGTACTAAACGTTGATTTGGTTGAACGAGGAATACTGCTTTCTCAAAAGTTGCTAAGACAGGGCTATGAATCAATCAAATTAAGGTCATCACTCAAAAAAGTTTACCGTCGCCATCATGAGCTGATTGGCCATTCTGACAAAAGTGTGTCAGAAATCATATTTGATATTCTTCCTCAGTCATAATTACCTTCCATCATTGACGAACTTAACACAGAAATAACACGACGGGTGCCGTAGACGGTGCAGGAAATGTTTAACCTTCAAGAGCACCTGATTTCACTCCCGGTTTTTAGTGGAGTTCGTGTTGTTTCTTAATTATTATTTATAACTGTTGATGTAAATGTCCTTTGGTTTTGTGAGTCTTTGTTACTCCTTGGTTTTGATTGTTATTGTCTCATTTTAACGGTTTAATCTATTATACATTGTTGTAAGGACTCAACGTACTACAATCGTTAACCTCGATATATCCCTAATCTATTTGTCCACTATCAATTGTTAATGTTGTAAGCTTAAATCAAGCTGTTTCATTTATATTGAAATAACGCAAATTTTAATTGATACGATGACCAGTTGTCGCCCCTTTCGAAATTTGCGATTGAATGAATTAAATGAAGCACATAGACCGTTGGATGGTCCAATTTGAAAGGTATCCTTCTTGCTACGAATTTGAACTTTATTTCATTTCAAGATAACATCTTACATTGTAAGATATTGACTTGTCTTCAAACGATTAGTCTTTCTAAATCGAAAACGTCATAAAATGACAACGTGATGTTTCTGCAAATGTATTTTCTGCAACTCGTCCAAAGTATTGGTGGATAATTATAAATTAATATACTTGAACTTGTTGGGGGATGTTAGCATTTGTCCAAAAGTAAGCATGATTATAGATCGGACTGTGAATTGTAGAAAACGATCAACAAATAAAAAAATATGCTTGACTTTGGTGCAGTATCACAAGGCATTTTATAGAATGATTTACAAAATTCTTAATTTGATATCGATACCTTAGTAAAGTTAACAGTAGTATACTGGTTTTCAAAAATCGATAAGAGAAAACCCTACCCGGGCTACAAACCAACACACATGAACTATCAGAGGAAAACAAAGGAACAAGAGGAGCACTGAAGTTCTTCTTTAATAGAACAATGTGTCTCGCTTTAATTTCAATCACCGTATATATAGTCTAGTAGTGACTGCACCAAAGAGAGTAATTAGAAATATTCTTTCCATTCCAGATTGCCTAAAAGATGGAATTGTAACTATATAACACAAACAATACTTGTAAGGTTATTTTTTGTGTACAGAAGACACAAAACATACCATCGTATTTGCGAAAATATACTTATTAATTTTGAGATGTTTGTTTGAATAGATTTTAATTCTTCAAAATACTTTAATGTTCAAATTTAAGTTATCTGTCATTATATCCTTAAAAGTTTCTAATATGTCTACAGATACAAAACATTCATTCCTAGGTGTATTATCAAGGTGTTACAATCTCAACGAAACAGCCTCTTGTAAAAGTAAAATCACAAAAGTACTGAACTCAGAGGAAAATCTATTAGGAAAGTCCATAATCACATGGCAAAATCAAATAACAAAACGCATCAAAAACGAATGGACAAGAACTGTCATATTCCTAACTGGATACAGGCATTTTCAAATGTAGAAAATGGTGGATTGAACCTGGTTTTATAGTTAGCTAAACCTCTCACTTGTATGACAGTCGTATCACATTCCATTATATTGTCACCGATGCTTGAACAAAACAAACAGACACAATAGTCAAAAATGTCAAAAATAGGGGTACAGCAGTCAACATTGTGTTATCATGTTAATCACTATAAAAACAACAAATGTAACGAAGAAGCACACATCAAATTAACATTTTTATAAGATATAACGTAAGAAATTCTATTTTACGACTATATACTAATTTTGACAGATCATTTTTTTAAAATCAGTTTAAGTGTCGGTC
Source organism: Mytilus galloprovincialis (assembly GCF_965363235.1). Classification (NCBI taxonomy): domain Eukaryota; kingdom Metazoa; phylum Mollusca; class Bivalvia; order Mytilida; family Mytilidae; genus Mytilus; species Mytilus galloprovincialis. Next base: position 24,044,434 of record NC_134841.1, read on the forward strand.
AATATTTAATATTCTACTACGTAATATCACACATAAATATGTGACTGTCGTACAAGTGAGAGGTTTGGCTATAGGGGTACAGCAGTCAACATTGTGTTATCATGTTAATCACTATAAAAACAACAAGTGTAACGAAGAAGCACACATCAAATTAACATTTTTATAAGATATAACTTAAGAAATTCTATTTTACGACTATATACTAATTTTGACAGATCATTTTTTTAAAATCAGTTTAAGTGTCGGTCAATATTTAATATTCTACTACTAAATATCACACATAAATATGTGACTGTCATACAAATGAGAGGTTTGGCTATCTATAAAATCATTAGATTTACCATTTTCTACATGAAGAAATGTGAGTACAAACACAGAAATATTACAATTGTCCATTCGTTTGATGTGTTTGAGCTTTCTATTTTGTCATTTTGTATTAAGTAAAATATATAGTATTTTTGCTCCTTAACTTTTTACACATCAGTCAAAATGCAGTATTGAAAGCAATGTATTTGAATTCAATAAGACGATGCATTAACTAAAGAAAGGTACACCATTTAAAGTTTTTTTCATCTATATAATGATGATAATCCATTATAACTGAAACTCACTATTTCAAAGTTAAGTCATTATTACTGATTTTCAAAAGATGACAGATTTACGAATAATTAAAATAACAATTGTATGAAATGAATTGTTTTAACATTAAAGGTTTAACATTAAAAGAGAACAATCCAAGATTCAGTCAGTAGTTTTAAAGATCATGACTTTATATTAATCATATAAAAAAACGTTCTGTAAAACCCTGGCATTAATGGAAGTTCAACTATCTGAAAGAACATCCACATGTTTCCTTAGTATTAACAATCCATTAGTTGTTGATATCAAATATGGAAGCAATGGAGCGAGGCGTTAAAGAGCAAAATTATAGACTTAGTATATAATTGCGACAGTTGTATCCTTGCCTATGACAGGCCTGTCGTAAGAATTTGAATATATTATCTTAATATGACCTTATCTATAATTGGTGTCAGGTCCTATTAGCAATATTGGATGTGTATTTGAAAGAATATAATGCCATTTTAGTTTGTCCAACCTCAGTGTTGTATTACATTTCGTCTTACGTATTTCCGTTAAACCATGAACATTCTTTCTGTTTATGAAAACTTCAAGAATGATATCAATTTTAAATAGTGCCATTATCATTACTATTATATTTAAGAAACACTGTTTCAAATTATATATTTCTCTACGAGATGTCACACGAAATGTTATGCAAAAATGAGTTATATCTTATTTAGAAAAAGTACCTTTTAGTTCAAAGATGATATTGTTTGACTTTACAATACGTCAAGTCGAGATGACATATGAAGCACTCTTAACCTTGTGGTTGGTTACTCCGGATGCTGACAATTATCTGACTGTGTTCTGAATTTAATAGTTGTGTAATGGCCTTAGGTTACCAGGTCTCCTTGCGCAAAGTTAGTTCTTTAATAGGTCATAGTCATGTCAAATATGTAGAAATTAATTCTTTTTTTTTTATGGAAGTTGACAATGTGTCATTGAAGGACTACCAGAAACGAACGGAACACAATTCACTTGATAGAAAATACGTAGCTTTAGCTTAATTAAGGAAGAAATGTACCCTAGTACATTCCATGTTGGTTATCCATACAAACGTGTTGTGTGCATGTGTGTCATTCCATAAGATTCTAAATGTAAATTTCATAGTAATGGAGTTCATTATTTAGCCATGAAATAAATAAAGTATTTCAACATATATGACTGTTCTGTTTGTTGTGTATTGGGATTAGAGGTTCTCTAACGTTTCACATTTGTGTTCTTTCTAAATTCTCGATCATATTGAATTTAAGTTACTAGATATAAAGTATTCAAGAAACACGTTTATATTTCTCCATCTTTCCTCTTTCTATCGGGATCAGTGTTATAACGAAAGTTACAAATTAACGGTTCAACAAAATTCATAAACAAAACGACACGTATTATCATAGTTGAAATCAAAGCATCTCTTTGGAAATTTGACTGACTTATCACGAGTTGGTTGGCCGTTATTTGGTTTTAAGTTTTCTATGTTTTGTTTTTGGACCCATGTCGTCAGTTTTTTTCGAATTATGATCAGTTTGAATGTCCTTCTGGTATATTTTGACCCTACTTATAACAACCATGTCACAATGATAATAGACAGAAAAACCCACAAAACTGGCAAAATTAGTTGATAACCGGTAAACTTTATCATCTGCATTATGTTTTATATTTTTTGTGATAAAAACTATAAAAATGTTGATATTATAATTTATTAAACCTATATGTAGGCTAAACGGGACGAATTGTTTTCAATAACAATGTAATGTAGTAATTTCATTAAGATTTTTGTTAATCATACATTGATAGCTCATAAGATATATAATTTTTATCTATCAAACTTATATTTATTGGAGATGTTTTGTTCTATTTGCACTAGTTTAATAAAAATGATTTTCACATTCATCTTTTATAAAATAATAAATTGTATATTACATTAGTATATTAGTTGACCTTCAAAACATCTTTTTGCTTGACTGCCTAATAAATAAGGAATGTATGTTTCAAAATTAAAACAATAAAATTAGAAATGTATGGAACGCCAAATCTGTCTTAAGTGGAACTCTGATATTACTTTATGTTGTTTTATTATTACTTAATGATATTTTGTCTTTACTGAATATGGTTATGACATTACGTAATGATGTTTTAATATAACTCAATATGGAATAGTCATTACTTACTGATATTTCGATATTACACGATATGGTTTCGTATTGACTTGATATAGGTTTGTCACTACTCAATATGGTTTTGTCATTACTCGGTGTGGTTTTACCATTATTTAATATGGTTGCGTCATTAGTCAATGTGGTTTTAACATTACTTGATGTGCATGTGACTTAACGTAATGTAGTTGTTTCATTGCATGATGTGGTTTTGTTATTTCGTAATGATGATTTGTCTATTCTTTATATGGTTTTACAATTACGTAATGATGTTTCAAAATTTGACGATTTTACACTACTTGATGTGTTTGTTTCATTATTTGTTGTGGTCTTGTCATTCTTTGATGTGGTTATATCATTACATGATGAGGTAAACCCACGTGACCAATTCGGAAAAAAAACCTGTTCCATAGAGATGAATATGTTTCATTACTTGTCAATAAATGACAAAGGGTTAATAAAAATAACAGTACTTTATTGTAAAAGAGAACCCTATATCTTATCCACTTATGCAGAAATGTACTGTTATTAAATTGTTGTCTTTTCGGACTCTAATTCTTTGATAGGTTTTCAGTATGCCGTGATATAAACTACTAGACTACATGTTAGAGCTTTGGCAACTGCACAACGCAAGTGAACGGGAAAAACAAAAGAAAAGGCCAACAAACGTGCAGTGGGAGTTGAATATTGTTAATTCATTTCGAATGAACAAATTTAACCCAACAAATTGTGTAACTTCTAGTATGGCGACGTTTTACAAAACAAAATAGCATAGCTCTATCAAGTCATATTTCATTATATTTGCATGCATTGGTTTAAAAATGATTTCATATTAAATTAATACGAATCTCGTTTCATTTGATTTTAAACATTTTCTATGACATCTTTGCGTGTTATATTCCTTGAACCATAAATATATCTTTATTTACTGTTGACTTACCAAGGAATTTATTAAGTCCAAATGTATCATTGTTTAATACACTTCTGTTGCTGTAAAGTTGATTGAACTGCGTGCCTTCTTTATTTCGTGATTATGGTTTACACGTGGGATTTTTTTATTAGTTCATATAAGCTACATTGCTACTTTTGCTTTGTTTAATAGTATATTGTCTACGGATATTGTCGAATATTCAAAATAAAACATGAACTGAAATGGCCTTCAACGTAAAACCGTCATATAAACACAAACGAATAGATGTAGGTGGTATGATTGCTGATGAGACAACTATCCACCAGAAATAAAATCAAGCAGATGTTAGCAAGTATAGATAAACGTTCTGGCATTTTTTACTTTTCTCATAGTAACCTGCTTTTATTTTACAAATTATTTATATACATAAAGACTATATGACGTTATTTGATTTCAAACGAGTGAATAATTGTAATATAAGGGGTGTTATAAGCAGGAGCATACACATATGACAAATATTGAAGATAATCAGAGGTGTTGGCTATAAAGTAAAAATTCACAAAGTGTATGTATGTTGTAATAAATGTAATGATTTTATTAAACATTGGTGATATATTTATTAGAGATTATGAAGCTTATTCTATCATATATTTTTAATAATATAATATGATATTACCAAATCTTTGATTGTTAACACATACTAATCACTTACAGATTCATGTTTTTTTTTTTCGTAAGATATTCAAAGTGAAGGAATGGAATAGCTGTGCAATTGTTATTTGTATGTTGGAAAGAGGGCAATTTATGTTATTTAATTTTAGAAGCAGACAACTTAATTTAGCAATGTTATAAAAAAAGCGGTTTCAAAACTGAAGTCTTAACGACAAAACAAAAAAGGGCGAATTGGCACATCGATAAAGTTATATACAAAACATCAAGCAAGAGAAATGGTAGTAATACATTTGTAAGACACCAGACGTAATAACCACCTTACGCTGACCCACAATTGTTAACATCCTCCTACTGTAGTCTAAGAATTGAAACAGGACGGTTTAGTGGCGAACCTGAAGACAACAGACTTTGTAAAATGTGTAGCAAAAATGAAATTGAAAGTGAAACTCATTTCCTTATTAACTGTGATTTTTATAATGAACTTCGAAATGAACTTTACTCAACCATACCAAGCAAAGAAACATTTTTATCACTGCCACACTGTGAACAATTAATACAATTTTTAATTTATTTTCCAAGAAGAACAGCTAAATATATTTTACAAGCATTTACAAAACGCAGACAATTCATTTATGTAAATAATTGAACTACATGACTCTACTATGAAATGATTTAAAGATTTATATTTTTTAAGTGACTTATAGGTCCAATGGGCCGGGTGTACAAATATTGTATTGACAAATATTATTATTATACTGTATATATACACAATGTCACTATAATAAACAAATTCGTATTCGTATTCGTATTGTAGTCCCTGGTGAACAGTTAGTTCATTGTCATTCATTACATATCTACTTATTTTCATATCAATTGGTTTGAATACGTGGAATGAATATGGCAAAATATTAATCTTATTTATATGCAGGTTGTATTCAAAAGTCATCTAAGATCTGTATACAATATAATTTTGCTTTCCTATACTCCACTTCCGATTACTGCTATACAGATTGCATACATGATATAATATATATATTCATAGATGACATGAGAAGATTAGAAGATGTGGTATGTTTGCCAATGAGTAAACTCTCTACCAAAGTCATTATTTGTAAAACGTAAACCCTTATAGGTCAAAGAACGCATGAATGAGTGTGCAATACATTCCTTCAATTAGATACAAGGTCAGTAAAGCCCTTTTAACATTTTTATTGTCTAGCTAATTATACATTACTGAAACAATGCATCCTAAAAAGATGATACTTAATAGACGAATAACGGTAATGAGATTGATTTCATTTGTTATCTCATATTGTATTCCAGGGGAAACGGTACTATTATATTTCCCCAGCATTAGGTTGGCCTTTTGGGTACCCAAGACAGGTGAAGGACGTCAACTAACGAGCGCATTGATTTGATATAAGGGTACAATATATTTTTTTTATTTTTCTATGAATAACTGCAGTGTGTATATTTACAATATAAATTTTGAAACCTATTGAAATATTTCCTAGATAATTATTCGAAAGACTTCTAAAATTTCATAAATTTTGTGTAAAATGACGGTGGGCATGAATAACATAAACAAATTCCGTTGAAAGTTGGTCATGATATGATTTGGCTTCAAAACAGAAGAAATAAGTACTAATACCACACCTAATAACTGTTTTATCAAAGTTTTTATTATAATAAGTGGTATATTTAGAAAATGTTAGTATTGTCGCTTATGGCAGAATAAATAGTACCGTTTTCTCTCCAGTGTGATCTCCCGAAGCATATATGTCTGTTTTATGTAACAAAGACGGACCAGGCATGATATTGAAAGTGCCTCGGCTTTTATACTATATTTGACTGTACTTAATCATTTATCTTGTGTAGACTAGCCTCGATCATTCGTATCTTTTGATTATGCCTGGTTGTTTCGAAGACCTATTCAGAAACGAATCACGGACGCTGTAAATATATCGTGCGTTGTATTGATTGTTCAAAACAGGATGTGTTTTTAAAACATTGAAACGGTAATTCCAAAAGTTAATCCAAAACACTCGGGAAACATTTAATTTGACTTTGAAATAAATGTTAATTCTCAAACCAGTAATAAAGATTCAGATTATCATTTGTTATCTTTTAAAACAAATCATGTCAACGATAAACATACAATACAAAAAATAAAAGTTAGGATGAAAGAACATCAGAATATAGCTGTTATGAAAATATTAAACTTATTAGTACTTTCCAAAACCAACCCGACTTGGATATGCTTGTGTACTCAAGAAACTGACTTTGGGGTCCTTGCAGTTGTTTATCAATTTTCAACAATTATTCGATATGTTTTTTGTGGTGACAGTCAGCAGCGAAGCAAATTGATTGATTTTGACAATAAAAATGGATTACTAAATACAGATCGGATGATTCCCACGGCGATTGATGGTCCACCAAGCTTAGGTATCGACCAAGTGCTGTAAAAAAATGAACACTACACTTTATAAATACCAAAGATCTGAAGCGCATTGCTGGGTTTACCTTCTTCCGTAACACTCAAAGCCGAACATTTGAAAACTAAGACAGAATAAGAACCTAAACAGTTGAAGCGCTACATGTCAAAAAAATAGTTTATAGCCAAATTCATACAATGGAATAATAAGTGAAAAATCGGATCCAAATAGAATAAGTTGAGCGCATAATACATGTGGGTTGGCTTTCGGCTAGGGGATCTCTTTTTATCCCTTAATTGTTATTTTTATGCAGTTGATAAACGGTCTTTGGCAAAAAAGCAAGCACTGTCCAGTTCGAAAATATTTTATTCATCCTTTCATTAATGATTAACAATGTCAATTTGTATTAAATATTAAAACACTTTAGGAAATTAATATAGTTTTACTGTAAAATTCCTACACTGTATTATTGTATAAGCATGATAAATTTATACGTATTTCGGCCTATATGGACACTGGAATATTCAGTACATTGAAAAAATGATGAATTTCCTCTAGTAATCGGTATTGTAATTGTTGGTTAAGAAAGTAATAAGCTTCAAAATCAAATAGGTTTTTAGCAATCAATTCTTATTTAGAATTTCATGCATTGTTCAGGCGGCATTCAATATAATTTATATTATTCCATTTTTAAAATTATCTCAATAATGTTTGCTTTTTGTTTGATTCCAAAACAAATTGAGGTAAATCAATTGCTAATCTACTTATGTATGTGATAATATTTTGTGAGGAATTTCGATGTTTGCTATACCACTGTTCAATTCAACGCACTTTATGACAGTACTACTCTTCCAATCAGAATGAAAATGTTTGCAGAGTTTTTAGTAATGATTTTACTTTAAAGTTTTTTTCACGTATTATTTGAGAAACTTTAAGTGTTAAAAAGGAACAATTTTCTGTATAAAATCAATAATTATCTAGACTTTTAAAGCTCAAACTTTCTATTGCCTTAAATTCGCAAATGAAAGATGCAAATACAGAACGACTGGTTTATGAAATTATAGCGCAACTTTTGGCTGACAAATTGTCATTTATTAGTTATTGCGAAAATTTAACTTCAAAAGTGCCATTTTCTCCCTACCCAGTTTACCCCTATTACTTTTTATTATGATGTGGACCGGTCATTGTTATTGACTCTTACACGATTTGATTAGATAAAGCTATGTATAAGATTAACTTCAAACTGGTGATGCTTTTCATACACGTATATTTATTAACTCAGAACGTGCTTGAAAGTTTATAGTAACGTAAATTACCTTCAGACTGGCCAATGGATGAGTCCATATGAAATTTCATAAATGAAACTAAAGGTATGAAAGGTAAGAATTGCCAATGCTAATATTTTCAAAAAATATTCCGATTGCATAGTAGATAATATATTTTTAATAGCCTATTACGAAGAAAACGAGAAAGTTCACGAAAAAGACGTTTAATTCCATTAAACAAGTCATTTTTAGAAGATAAGTGCCGATATACATTTTAAGCACGGCTACGCCAGGTTAAATCATTGTTTATCTTAACAACACAAAAATTTCATTGGAATATATCAATTCCAATTAATTGAAATATGTCCGATTTTTGGACTTCAAAAGTAAGTACGATCGTTTTACGGTAAATTTCGTCAACCTTAAAAAATCTTGTTAGGCACTATAACGTTTTTCGTCGATGGATTAAATTTGTAGGTATAGTAACAAATAAGTGTGGATTGTACGATTGTACTTTAAATAGAATATCTAAGTACTGAACATCAGACTTTTAAAGTTATAATAAAAGATAATGTCTCTATCAAAACATTTGGCTGATAAAGATACCTATCGTCTCCGAACGGACTTTGTGCTGCTATACTGTTGCGATGCACTCAAATTCTTTATGTAATTAAACTTACTTATGGGAATATCCGTCACACCTCGAATACTTACGCCGCCTAATTTCTTCTACTTAACCTTTTTCACAACTGTGAAGTGGTTATAATTTTTGTCTGAAACCAGAATATAGCAGCTAGAATTACCTTAAAATAAACGGAATATGCATTAATGTTGGTAAAGACATTAACTGCCTTCACAATATACGTATTCCATTATTAAAATATTCAGGAAAATGTAAAAATAATACTCATAAAACCAGAGCATGTGTAGTAAACAGTGTTATAATATCACATTAATTAACATCATTAATCAGAAATGAATGCATGTACAACGATGATTGTCACTCATGTAAGTTATGTCTAGCTTCAAAGTTTATCTTTTGTATAAGATTGTAAATCTATCATGACTTTTGTGTTTGTCTTCCGCTCTAACTGCTGATTACGATCTCTTTAAGTTTGTCTAGTTGCAATGCGCCTTTTGCTGTAGATATTAGCGAATGCTTTGTATTACACTAATGAAGTAATACGGTCTTAACATGCGTTTTTTATGATTGATTGGCATTGCTTCTAATTTTATGAGTTTTACACACAAAAACGGAGTTGTTTGGGGCTTTATATCTGCGTGGACAACAACATATTTGTCATGAAGGTAGGATAAGTAGCTAGTGTTTTGCAACATTAGGGTCTGTAAATATTGACGTAGCATGGACATTGATAGACCCATTCAGTTTTTTTATTCTGATTTGTATCAACGACCTCACTACCTTAATCCATTCGGAAAGAGTGTCTACGTCTTCCTTCTCACGTTTAGCCAATTGCCTGACATAATCCTCGAGTGGGGGTTCCATAATTGGGTACATAGTATGTCTGTTTGTTCTACTCACATATAGTTGATTATTTTATAGATTTGTATACTACTGTCACACAAATGAAAGGTTTAGTTAGCTGTAAAACCAAGTTTAATTCACCATTTTCTACATAACGTGAAGGAAATGCATATTTAAAGTCAAGAATATGACAGTTTTGTTTTCTATTCGTTTTGCAATTTAAAAAAAATGTCAGTAATGTTTTTTTTTAGAGTTTGGTACTTTGTTATTTAACTTTTCAATCCAATGCTTATTTTGCATTAAACAGATCTACGCAATATGTACCATGTCCACTGCAAAGACTTTTAATCTGAACGTTTACTTTCTATTGAAGAATATATTGTCCTTATCAGTCATTTTGTTGACTATGTTTATTTCGAACTTATTTAAACAATCGCCGAAAATTTTTTTCGAATGCTTATTCATCTGCAATTACTGTCCTTGATCAGAAGTGTGTGTCCCTGATGTTCTCTGAAAATCGAATTTGATATCGAACCTGAAATGTCATACAGCTGTCACTACAAAGTATTGGAAAACCTTCAATTTCTTTCAACTGAATATTACAATCATATTCCATATCATTCATGTAATTTACTGAATGGAATTATCAATGGAATTATCAAGAAATAAAAGATGAAAAAGATGACAAGAAAAAGGAGACATAAAATTCAGATCACTTTTATAGTTAAATAGATCCATTGTCTATTTTAATTATAATTGTTTCACATTTGGTCCTGTTGGGGTCTTTTGTATATGACTAAATGGGTATCTTTTTTGCTCATTGTTGAAGAATTAACGATGACCTTTAGTATATTAACTAATGTGATCGTATCCAATTTGTACCTTTTTTGACAGATTTTTCGCCTAGGTTTCAGATATAGAGAGAATTTTCCATTCTGTGTTCATTTTGAAGCTGAATCCGTTTTTATAAGAAAGTACCACCAATTTGGCCTTTTAATCAATATTGAATCATTGAAAAACGGGTTTCAATCGTCCTCCAAACGATCAATGATTATGTAATGAGTAGAATCCGAAATGCATCGCTGCTCGAAATTCACATCAGAAAATATCGAGTAACTGATGTCTTATGTCTCTTAACATTTGGAGCAATTTTAAAAGTCCATACTTAGTATTTATTTTCAAATATATGGATGCATGTGACAATTGCTCATTTTTAAAACTTTTTTGGACATCACATTGTGACGTTTCCGTAGATTTTACTGTTTTCTAGTGAATACTTCACTAGAAAATTCGTGAACAAGTCAGGAATATGAAAAGTTGTTTACATTCGTTTGATGTGTTTGAGCTTTTCATTTTGCCATTTCATTCGGGACTTGCCTATTTGAATTTTCCTCGGAGTTACTTATTTTTGTGATTTTCCTTTTCAAAATTATGTTGATATAGACTGTGCAAGTTTTTGTATATTTTAGCATATATTTAGCTATATTATGAAAACGTCAATAATGTCAAATCATAAGAATACAAATTATTTTGTCTCTAAGAAAACTGGTTAGATTTCCGCTGCTTTTTTTCAAATGAGTCCAATTTGGGTACTGTTACATGCACGTTAGACAGCAGACAACATCACAGCTAATCGAAGTCTTGTATAATAGTTTCCTGTAACATATATCAAAGTTTCATGCTAATATAATATTTAGATTATAACAAACATTTGTCTATAGTACACGAATGTCTCACTCGAACTATCATTTTCAAGTCTATGTTCAGTGAACCGTGAAATTGGAGTCAAAACTCTAATTTGGCAGAAAATTAGAAAGATCATTGCATAGTGAACGAACGGACGAACGGACGCACAGACTAGTAACATAATGCCCTTCTACTATCGTAGGAGGGAGATAAAACTAGGTTTTGTGGTAAATTCGCTTGGTTATTAGCTATACGTTTCTGCATGATGATTTCTACAAATGGTGAGACTAATCTTATGTTGTAAGATGTACTATTCTGTTTTGGGGTTCTTCCTGGATTGATTACGTAATAGTTTGAGTAATGTGTGTTATAATTAAGTAACTATATCATTGACGATTGATTATACAACGTTTTAATCACATGTAAAAACAGTTTAATTCTATAACATATAAATTTGGTTATTAAATTTATTTCAAGAAATAACTCGGTAATTTGACATTTTGATTTAAATAATAACTAATCGTGGGCGGAAATTGAAATAAATTGATTGGAAATTGAAAAGCAATATAGAAGGTGATATATTTTCATAACGTCTTAGTATCAATTTTAAATTAAACAGTGATTTGTTGTTTTTCCACATCAATTTTCAATCAAAACAGGAAAATTTTATTCTACTTCAAATGCAATGTAATATGAAATCAATTTCCATGATATGTTTTGCTTCAATAACGAGTATTTTCGAGTCTGAACATGTTATGGTATTAATGATTCTTAGAGGAGAGACATACAGTTTTGTTAATGGTCATCTTGTACAGGTATTACGGTTTGGGGATTTTGAAAAAAATAATATTAAAAGAATATCTAAAATTTCAGTTGAAATCTATTCATTCGTATGATTAAACCACTGTAACAGTAGTAGATGTCATCATTTCACAATTCTTTACAATCCTTCAAATACTATGTATTTGCTATGGTTTCAAAGACTATTAACCCAATTCATTGGATAAAATTACGTCAGAACTATTTGAGCTTCTTGGGCTTTTTAGCATGGTAAGTAACAGGAGCAATGTTAAAGACAGAAGAAAAAACACTACATCACAAATGAGATTCATATAGACAAATGCATTTCATAAATCGTTGAACTAATCTTTCCAAAATAATCTGTTTCTGACTTTGGAGATATATTAATACTTTTGTTTTTTACATTTTCATGACTTTTGCGATTTGCTTTAATGAATATATCTATGAAACTTTTTATCACTTGTATGACGATATCTTTTTTTCGGAATGACTGATTTTTTTTTTACACATGTAACTCTGAATGAGAAAGACTACTAAAAGTATATTTTCGAATCCCTTTCGAATAGGCAGTCAGAATTTCTAGTACAATACACGTCTTTAATTAAACTCAAACATAATTTATGTACAAAAGATAAAATTTTCAATGAGAATTTTGCAATGCTATCAATCTAAAAGTAATATTTTAAACAACATCTATAACCTATATATCGGACTGAAAAACAAGTGATACATGTATAATGTTACACTACTTTTTGAAAGATAGTTTGCAAAATGATCTCACCGAAAAGATTAAGTCTAAACAATAAGAATAATATGAAGGTAAATTTTTCATGAAGGACATGCATCAGCTAATTACGATTTAAATAATAGGCATCATGGCAAAATATTCTAATCTTTAATACCAGCTCTAAATTACTCTAAATGTATGCACATATACAATGGAATTAATAACGAAGGAATTATAATAAGATATACTGGGTTGGTCTTGGACCCGATTGATTTAAATATTTTAAGGAGGCTCGCGGGTATAAGATTTTCAGAAAAAAATAAAACATTTATTTTACATTACAAATTTTATTAATTACCTTTAGTAGTTGTTACTTTATCATATGGTACAAAAATTATCTCCCTTTGGTGCAAAAATGCCATTTCTTGGCATTTAAATTGAAATATCTTTTTTAACTCATCGATGACCTATAGTTTTTATGCTGTTTTCGAATAAGCTGTACTTCAACTAAATAATTGTAAAATTTAAGCGATTTCTGTAATTTAGTTCTTTTTTATTTCCATATTACCATATTACCGCTATTTCTCCTATTAGTTCAACAGAAAAAAAGGACATTAATAAAAATGTATGCTTTTTTCGAAAGCAGATTGTGAGCGTAAATGCACGGTGACCCAATTTTGTTATTTCATTTTTCTATTAAGTATAAGATAAAGTTCATTTATAGAAAAATATAGCGAAATTTTATATTAAATAACAAATATCATTTAAACCCCCGAGCCCCCTTTAGATGTAATCTTTATTTCAAAAGCTTGATTTGTAATATATTTCCAATATGTCGATTTATGTATAAGACATAACGCATCGTTCACACAAGTCATGATATCGACTGCAAGGGAGTAGCTAGAGGCGCTAAAGAGCCTTTTGTATCGGTCACCAAGGTCTATGTACATGTTCAACATTCTAGACTAGAATATTTTAAAATTCTCTTTATTGCTGGTGATGTTGTTCGGTATGTTTCTTCTAACCCTTTTACCAAACCCTTTTTTTAAAGACGTAATTGAAAGGCAACGCTACCTGTAGGACAGGTAAGCTACTAGAACAGCTTATGTGTGGTCCAATTACTTCTATTCTAAATAATGTTAATTTCGTTAATTGTAAATAGTTATGGCCAAATGCATTATTGTTTTTAGTTTTAAAAAAGGGACTGTTTTTTTTTTATGTCAAAACAATATATTTTACCTACATGTACCTGGTACTAAGAATTTAAACATACCTTTATTGCATGTAAGAGCTCACTTGTCCTCGGAAGTGCTAAACCAGATACCTCCGATCAAGGTTTCGACAGCGATCCCGGGTTCTGGGCTTTCATTTCATACCAAAATTACCTAAACATATCTGCATATTTTTAAAGTTGGAGCTTAATAACATATTTATAAGATGTGGCAACTTACGAATACTATTTTCAAGTATCGTGTCAACTCAATCATATGTCCTGACTGTACATTGTTATTTAATTTAACAATGTTATGTCTGCAATTTCACTGTTTCATTACAACTTATCTTTTATTTTTCATTTCCGTGCCACACCATCTAATGACGCAATTCCAAGTAGTGGTCAGTGACCTTTTTTTTAAATAATGTGGTTAAAAATCGTCTGATGCTTTGTAATATTTTTGCAATCACTAAACCCAATACTTTATCAACTGGTAAAGTTAATTGGCAGCTTAAGTGATTACACGTTATTCACGGCTGTATACAGACTGTGATATATTAACAAACATTATAGTGTGACATACCCGTATAGCTCTGGATCAACTAGTCATATTGATTTGACATTAATTTAAAACCAAACATATAACGGACTTTTGCTTCTAATATTGCGTCCCAAAATATAATTCCTCAATATGTTTGTGTTTGAACATACTAGCTAGTAAAAAAACAGACTTTGTTTTTCATATTCGTTTAGATGAAAAGCCTAACACAAGAAGAATAATCTTCTCTCAAAATTTAAACTTTCAAAGGGGCACTAGCTGTCAAATTCATGTTCACCGATTCTAATCATATTCTCATATTTTATTTATAACAATCTAAAACATTTATCCAAACTATTAAAAGTCTAAAATAAACAATCAACAGAGCACGAGCATGAAAAGATATTGCTAAGTTTCGGTTGTAATTCAGTCAAGAAGTCATCTAATTATTTATCGAGTTGATCTCAAAAATCATCCGATGACCATATAAGCGATGTAAACATACATAAATATATAAATACATAAGGCAAACTCTGCTGTTGGATTATTCTACGTCTATTTAATATCATATTATAGATAAAAAAATAAATGTTTATCATCGTTTTTACCTGTATAATAATGATATTTTGTGGATCGAATCAGTCAATCAAATGATTAATCTTTGTTTCACTTTTAATGTTGACATTCTGTTCCTTTAAATAACTTTACACATACAAGTCACGTGTTATTCATCCCAAGCTAAGGGATTAAACTGAAGTTCACATGAATACGGATTCAATGAGGTCGAATTATTCACTTGCAAGTAAATGATTCATAATAAATGTTTTTTAGCATATTTCGTCAAAATTAAACCATACTGGCTGCTTAAAGCGAATTATTATTTCACTATTTGCATTTCAAAAATGATTGAGCAAAACAAATAGTATATTTCTTTTTAATATATCTCGTAGCTAGTGCCCCTTTAAATTGATGATTTATTAATTTTGTACCTATGTTCTGCTGCTTTTTTACCATCCACGATCTGATCTCTTAAACTACCTTTAACACACACGTTCATTTAGTTGTTTGTATAAATGTTATAGTAAATGTAATTCGTTTTTAGTAAATCAAATGGTAACTCAGAGTTTAGATGTGTCTTAATTTTACGACTAAATCTCTTTTTATATATGTAGGACTCTAAAGTGCGATGGGAACGCTAAAGTACGATGGTCACGCTAAAGTGCGATGGTCTACGCTAAAGTGCGATTCCTCCATACGCTAAAGTCCGATGTTCTGCGAAAGTATCTATATAGACGTAAGAAACGTACATGGAGTATGACGTCAACGGTCGTTTATACAAACTAAAAACGAACACGCCGGAAGACAACTAACAAATATTTGATTTATAAGAACTTCAAGTTTTCATCCAAATGTCTAGTTTGTACATTACAGGAAAATATGACATGGATGTATAGTCGCTACAAAAAACGGAGAACATTAAGCAAACATCGCTTTTCCCTCTCATTTAGATTAAACAAATAAATGTTACATATTCCGACATTAATCGAATTTTGTATCTGTAATGTAAAAAGGACGATTGTAAGAGGATGTGTTCCCATTAGTGTTACGACAATCTACACAAATTATCCAAATATTCAATACGCTTCATTTTACATAAAATATAATATTTTGCGACACATAAATTACCTTTTTAGCAATTGTTACGTACTTTGGTCAGTCTTTTTAATTTAGAAACAATCACTTTAGCCTATCGGTAAATTATGAAGCCTATCACATATGTTATACCTTAGCATACTAGCTTTTGCTAAAAAAAAAAAACTATGTTTAAACCTCGATGTTTTGATCCCTCTTATCTTAACTTTTTGTTCCATCGCACTTTAGCGTGATATACCATCGTACTTTAGCGAACAAACAACCATCGCACTTTAGCGTGAGAAACCATCGTATTTTAGCGTAGACCATCACACTTTAGCGTGACCATCGCACTTTAGAGTCCTACATATATATATATAAATACATCCAACTAGGTTAATGCGCTAATATAATGATATGATATGAATATAAAAAATATGAGAATTCAGAATACAAAAAAAACAAAATCGCTAAATTTATAGCTCATTTCTTTATTTAAGTTATCTCCCCACTTGACAGAGGCAAAGTTAAAACAAGTTAAACCAAGCCAAAAATATTCTGTATCTGTAAAAAGCAACCTAAAAAAACAATAAAACACTCTTATTTAAATGAAAAGTCTAACACAAGAAGAAAAATCTTCTCTCACAAATTTACACTTTTAAAATGAGGGTTAAACTTTATTCAATTGATTCCTATTTTTTTCTGCTATTTTACCATCAACGATCTGATCTCTCAAACTACCTTTAACACATTATATTTTTTTGTATAAATGTTTTAGTAAATAAACTCATCATAGATACCTAGATTAAATTTGTATTTACTCCGTGCGTTTTGTCTACAAAGGACTCGTCAGTGACGTTCGAATCCAAACAAGTTAAAAAGGCAAAATAAAGCACGAAGTTTACGAGCATTGATGACCAAAATTTCTTAAAGTTTTGCCAAATTCAGCTAAGGTGATATATTCCTAGAGTAGAAAAGCCTTAGTATTTCAAAAACAGTTAATTTATGAATATGACCATATCAATGATAATTCATGTCAGCACAAAAGTGCTGACTACTGGGCTGGCAATACCCTAGAGTAAACATAATTCGTTCTCAGTAAATCAAATGATAATTTAGAGAAGATGTGTCTTAATTTTACGACTAAATCATTTGGGACGTTGGGTTACTGTCTCATTGACAAATGCCCAAACCATTTTTTTATATATCATAATAGAATAATTTCAACCAACTAGGTTAATGCGTTAAAGCATAAACGGATTAATTCGTACAAAAATAAATACTAGGTTAATTTGTCAAAACATAAAAAGTTATTTAGATTCGATTTTTTTATCATAGAATTTCTATTGTGTTCACAGGTTGCCAAGATATAATGCTAGTAATTTTATGTGTAGGAGATTGTAATTCATATAGGAACTTAACTGCGTCTTTGTAATAACTGCATTTATTGTCTAACGTTTAAAGGGATCAACAAATTAAAGGTAATGCCAATGATACATTATTTAAATGAATAGATAACTTTTTCAAACTACACCCATTTGGCTTTCCATAGTTTTTTACAACCATTTTTTTTTTACTTTACCAACAACATCAAACCCCCCCCCCCCCCCCCTCGTCCTATTCATACGGTTTAAATGAGCACGAAGGATGTAGGGACAAGAATGTGTTTAAGATAACAAGCCATTGACGGACAAATTTAAGTACAGGTAATAAGGGTGTCTCTACATGAGGTATGCTATTAGACGTTCGATTCCTTCCGAACATGACTGAGTATTTATACTACCACTATTTAGCTAAACAACAGTTCTTCTTTTTTAGTCTGATTTTTCACTGTTAAATTGGAGAAGACCAGGTTTACATTCATCTTTACCCTTATAATCCTTTGGGGATAGCTCTATGGGAATACAATTCATCGACGCAGAAGATTAAACGAAATGTAGAGGCGGTGTAGTTAAAAGTAAAAGAATCTGGATGTTAAACGGTGTTTTGGCGTTCAGCACGGTTTCAAACTCTATTTGGAAGCAATCAAATAATTATAACCGCCAACCTGACTTAACAATTATATTTAAAGCATAGTTTGTGAACTTCGGGTAAACGGTTATATCTATAAAAAAAAATCACAAATGTGTTACTTTGAAAAAGACGAATCATGAAATATGACATGAGAGCAACTGACGATCACTTTTATTTTTTGCAGGAAGCGTCCATGCTCTATGCAAAATGTAAAGGTCATTCAGCTTTCATTTCGTTTTCCAAATCCGTTTTCAACTCTACAGTAATGGAACCAAAAAATTGTTACAGCATCGTGAACACACAGAAATAATATTTCGAAAATAATAGGCTTCTTCAGAACGAATCAACTGATTTAAATGGATGTATTGAACACATCTATACGGACAAGCATTTTTGTAAGACGTTACACGAAGAAAGGGAAGATACAAAATGAACAATCAAAGTCGACAAAAAAAAACAGACAAAAACCATGACAAAAAAATAAAGAGCTCTATCTAAACAAAACTTAAAATAAAAACATGTTGAAGATCAATCAAACACGAACCCGAAAAAAATGAAGTAAGTTTTCTTGTTATGCTGATGGCTGTCACAAGTCGTGTTTCTCATGGCTAATACTATTTCAGAGCTAAATCGGTGGTCACTTTGACAAAAATACGGATTGGGGTTATGGCTATAACATGTTGAACTTAACCTTGAGCATGAGACATAAATATTTTACATTAGTCAACACAACTACGATGATGTGTGTGAAACATCATGGACAAATGACAAACAAACAACAGCACACACGACACAACATAGAAAACTAAAGAATAAACAAATATATAAAATGTATATTTAATTAAATAAAGATGAAATAAAGAACAATTTGACATGTTTTATAAAAGCCTTTGTGTTGTTTACATTGATATTTGAATGCTTTGTTGCTGATTAATTGAGCTTTACAACAGCTGACTGCAAGTTTGAATTAAAAAATGAATAGTTTACTTCCACTGTGTACATCAACTTGCTTGTGTTGCCATAAATAGTATTCTTAACACGCGTGTAATAAGAAAGAGCTTTTTTAAATTCTTCTAACAGAACAATAAAATCACTTAGTGTTGTCGGTTGGACATCGGTTTCTCGTTACTGTACAAGTTAGATTAAGATTGAACAAAAAACACCGAACAAAAAACAGCATAAAGAAAACCTCCAGTCTATCCCATGCGTAAAATTAATATTTCATGCTTCGTTTGTTTTCTATAAAACAGAATTAATACATAACTGTATGCTCATATGTTATGTTATTCAAGGCCATACAGAATTATTGAACATATATCATCCACACTGTATCACAGACAGACAAAGCGTGTTAATTATTCAGATTTAAAATCATTAAGGAAATAAAAAATCCTTACAAGTTATGTCAATATCACTGTGTTCCTGTGGGAAATATTTTCAGGTACATTATCATTGTTTTAAACTCAAACAACTCTTTTTTAATAGTTTTTGATGTACTTTATTTGTCATCTTCCAGTCTGATTATTTGCATTTTAAGATCAACAAATAACTCATTCATTATTAAAGTAAGTTGCTGTGAAGTTCTTAGGCTGCCCTATAATTGTCTGGTCACCGAATTTACACTGACCTCTTGGGACAAAATGATACGAATATCATTACAGCAACGCAATCAGTGGTAAAATTATCATTTAACTGGTCACTGAGAGCCTATACGCACTTGTAAGTCAATACCTCTCGATGAATTAGATGTTTGTCTACTTCACTACCAAGAGAATTACTGCGACCAGAAATAAAAACAAAATCATAAATCTAAAATGACAAGTGTAAGACGAAACGTAATTGCAAGTGTGAGTAGATTTATAAATTCCGTATAACAATTTTCCTTCTTTTATTTGCTATCCAATGTTGTGCACTTTGATAAGATAACATGTTCAGATGTATTAGAGCTATGAAAATTGTCTAGTATGAGCTACAAAGATGTCGGACTCGTTTTAGATTTACAATTCAGGTTTAAATTCTTTTGGCGTGTTAACATTTGATAATTTCTGATAACTTCTAGTCCGCCGACCGAAAATATATTACACTTATCACAAACGAAATAAAGTAGGAAAACAATCTCGACAGTAGTCTTGACGAATCTTATAGCTCGTTTCGATGTGTGTTGAATTATTGTTTTGTTTTATGTTGCACTTTAATGTTTCTGTTGTTTAGTTGTTTTCCTTTTATATGTGATGTGTTTCCCTCAGTTTTAGTTTGTAACCCGGATTTGTTTTTTCTTAATCGATTTATGTTTTTCAAACAACAGTATACTACTGTTGTCTTTATTGACAAATCGTTTATTATTATTTTTGCTGTGATGTAGGCTTCGGTTGGTGAGTAATTTATCTACTCTGAGGTTGTGAGTTTAAATCCTGCTCATTTTTGAGGTTTGTCTGACTAAGGTCTTTATTTACACGAATTTCTGGTTTTGTTTACCGAAGGTCAGTTGTTCTCTCAGATCACTCTAAAAGTGGCGTTAAACACTAATACGCAATTAACAATATTAATTTACCTCTGTAGAATATTTTCTGTTTTGCCTTACAAATTCATGTACATTGTATATATTATGCAAACATAGATGTGACAGTCACCACTTACCGATTGAGTCTGGAAGTTGGTATGGTTTACCGAGAGAAAACAGAATCTGCCATCTATGTGACTCAAACATTGGTGACGAGTACCATCTTATTATGAAATGTGAAACATTTAAGTTGGAAAGAAAGATTTTTTTTACCGAAATACTGTTGGTCAAATCCTAATATCTATTCAAAAAATTTGATCAACAGTTTAACTCATCAAATATTGTAATATTAGAAAAACTATGTAAATTTAGCAAAGTTATAAGAAAGTCAGTCATTCAAGTTATTTTCATTGTATTGTTCACACATGCTTGTAATAATCGACCGTATAGTTATATTTATGTATTTTCTCTATAACTATGTATAGTGATTGTGTTTTTATTAAAAATAAAGTATTCATGTAGGTATTTAATATCAAGCAAATAAACAGCAGAACCAATTATAATTTCCAGGGTTGGTACTGGCGCAGCTGTAAAACACCATCAAATTATGATACATTGAAGTTTTCTCCAAAACAATATGAATATGCTCTCGACAATAAGAATTTTGATAGATTACCTTAAACGTATTTGGCACAACTTTTTGGGAATTTTGGGTCCTCAATGCTCTTCAACTTTGTACTTGTTTGGCTTTATAATAATTTTGATCTAAGCGTCACTGATGAGTATTATGTATACGAAACGCGCGTCGCACGTATTAAATTATAATCCTAGTACCTTTGATAACTATTTACACCACTGGGTCGATGTCACTGCTGGTGGACGTTTTGTCCCCATGGTTGTCACCAGCCTAGTAGTCAGCACTTCGATGTTGACATGAATATCAGTTATATGGTCATTTTTATAAATTTCCTGTCACAAAACATTGAATTTTTCGAAAAACTAAAGATTTTATTTTCCAATGATGGAGTACCTTAGCCGTTTTCGGCACAACTTTTTGGAATTTTAAGTCCTCGATGCTCTTTATAACTATTTTGATCTATGCGTCACTGATGAGTCTTATGTAGAGGAAGCGCACGTCTGGCGTATTAAATTATAATATAACTGTATCTTTAGAATTAATTCTCACCCTCAATTGTCATTGTTTTACCTATCACAAGAGGCGTTCTAGGTTGCATTTCTGTAAATATCTACAATGCGATTTCCCATAGAAACGCCTTTTACGGCTAAAACTGTCCCACTTTTATTATACAATTTTGTTTATCCTACAATGGAACGCTCATATACACTACTATTTTTTTTCCAAAGGTTAAAATATAGGGCCGTGTGGCATATTTTCAACGTATATACGCCAATAACTTCTAAGTGTCTAAACTTACACTAAAATTATGTACTATCCTTACCTTGCCTTTAGGATTTCCAAAGATTTCAATATGACTGATATGCATATGCATATTTACTGGTGACATTCCCAAGTTATGTCTACATGAGATGAAACATACAGATCATAACTGGGAACCAGTACATACACAAAATTAATTATCTATTATGAATATTATATATCTCTCCTTAAGAGGCGTGTTTTGAGACACAAAGTTTCAAAGTGCAACCTTTTGCTATCTATTACGATGCTTTGTTTGTTGCTGATGTCAAATAATGCCTACAAAAAGCTATGATATCAATTACTAATACTAATTAATAAGAATCTCTCGTCAGGTTTGTACACAGAAATGTTCATTCAACCTTACTTCTTTTCGAAATTATATGCACACTACATTGACGCGCGTCAAAGTTCCAAATTAACGAAAATAAGAAATAAAATTAAAAAAAAAACACACTATATACAGTATAATCCTGTGTTTGTACAAGTGTTCCCCCTATTCCCACACAAAACTTAAATTTTCTTACCAGATTTATGAAAAGTAGAAAAAGGCGGAACGAATCGTAACAAAAAAATACAAAAACGCCTTGAAAAATTATAATAAAACTTGTCATCATAAGTTCTTGATTATTTTAAAATATATATGTACAGGAAATCATTAAATTTTAAATATGGTCTTATATAAATCTAAGAAAATGTGGCACGAGTGTCAATGAGACAACTCTCCACCCAAATCACAATTTTTAAAAGTAAACAATTAAAGGTCAAAGTACTGTCTTCGACACGGAGCCTTGGTTCCCACTGAATAGCAAGCAAACGGGAAAAACAACGGTCTAATCCATGTAAAAAAAAACAAGAAACGAGAAACACTAATAAACCACATCAACAAATATATGCCATATTGTGCCATTATCATTATGTACCGTTTATTCCATGTTATCACACCAAACGTCCTTCTGTTTTGATGGATTTCGCACGATCGCTTAAACATTCTCTGTGACTTTAAAATTGCCTGTCTTGTTTTTTCTCTATTGCATAATCCTATTTCTTGAACAAAAAACATGAAACTGAATTATTTCGTGTTAACAGTTTTACAAAGCATTTTGAGAGAACAATTTGTCTACCCATAAAAGCAGAATGTATACGACAATTTGTTGATTTAATACCGGTTAAAACAGTGTTCAGAACTTTACATTTGATCAATGGTTACTAAAGTGCCAAGGAATAATACTAATGCTAGTCTTGGCGTGGATAATAATGTATTTAAAACTTCATTATACAAATTTTCAAAGAAGAATTCATTCTTCATCAAAAGAATATTATGATCTGAACCCTGAAGGTGGGTTTGTAGGAAACGATTTCAAATTACATATCCAAATGTTCAATTGACGACTTTCGGTGCATATCATCATAGAACAGCGCGTGTATTGATATTCTATGAGAGACACATTACGATATACTGTTGTGAACAGTGGTAGTCAATATAACATATAATTTTCAAAATGTAAATAAAGATGCATATATATATTCTTTGGGTTTTTTTTTTTTGGACTGAAAAAAATATTAACAAAAATACCGTACAAACAGATTAATCAAAACATTGGAAAGTATATTAAAGCTTGCAAAATAAAATGTTAGACTATATCTACCAAAGAAATGAAGGAAATTTTAAAACATTTGAATTAATGATTGGTAAAAAAAAAAAACGTTTCAAATCCTAAGTGCTTCATCCATAAAATTCGAAAAATAAAATTTATAATGAAGACATTAACTTCCTGCAGTTAATCGATAATGATTGTACTGTTCTAAAATTTTATTGAAATATTTAACCTTTTACATAAACTTAAAAGTTCTTATTTTCCGAAACGTTGGTGTACAGTACACAATAATGGAGACTCAGTGCTTGAG
This sequence comes from Mytilus galloprovincialis, assembly GCF_965363235.1. Classification (NCBI taxonomy): domain Eukaryota; kingdom Metazoa; phylum Mollusca; class Bivalvia; order Mytilida; family Mytilidae; genus Mytilus; species Mytilus galloprovincialis. Next base: position 24,068,429 of record NC_134841.1, read on the forward strand.
GGAATTGCAACCTTATAAAATTGAGTATGGAAATGGGGAATGTGTCAAAGAGACAAAAACTCGACCATAGAACAGACAACAGCAGAAGGTCACCAACAGGTCTTCAATGCAGCGAGAAATTTCCGCACCGGGAGGCGTCCTTCAGCTTACGGCTTCTACGTTTACATACTTAATTAAACTGGAAATTTAGATTCATTACATCGATCACGGGGATAGAATCTTGTGACTGATAGTCTACCACCAGGTCCTCGACCAAGTGCTCATTAAATATAATGCTATGATTTTTGTGCGTATAACACAAGATTTCAGAAGTACTTTCATCCGTATGAATTATGAAGGACACGACTGGCAAAAAAACTTTTTGCCAATGATAATGTTAACATGTTATAACGACAGTGTTTACGTGTAGTCGTCTGATTTGTTATTGTATCGATTATGACCTATTTCAAATTGGTTTGTTTTGGCAGTTTGTACATGTGACAACGTGGGTGATGCAAACATAAAAGGTGACACGCCCATTCTCATCACATTTATATGTCATGCGATTACCTCAGTTTTTGTTTGTTTCCCTCATTTAACTCTTTTTAACGATTTCCGAGAATTGAACATCAATAAGCTAGTGTCTTCTTTATGGTTTACGTAAATTCAAAAGTAAAATTCGATAAAAGTTAGTTTGATAATATTATTTTTAAGAATAAACACATTACAAGTGCAAAATAGAATATAACATGATAGGATATAAAATCTAAACATCTATTTTTTAAACAGTTTGTAAATCAATTAAGCTAATCCCAGTAGATGAGAAGGTGGTCATGTAAGAGATGATCAGAAGTTAATTAGTCTGATGTAAATGTTAATGAATGTAAATCTTCCGTTATACTTTGTTATCCTGTATCATTTGAACTGTCTTGTAACACAGAACTGATAGGATATACTGTATGGTGCATTATAATGAATAGCTAATTTAACAACCTCAACGAACAGTCACCTAACACATCAACGTTTTATACTGATAATGATATAATGTACTTCTTGTCTGAGAGACAATGTTCGAACTGCAACAATAAAGAACTCATAGAAATGGGAAAATACCACGAGCCATCAAAACGGTGCATCGACTGTACTTCATAACAAATAGAAAAAGAATAGACTAAATATCATCAACTAAATCCACATCAGCAGATATTCCGTAGACAAAACGCAATAATCAAATGAATGTAGTTCCAACAAATGATCTGACTTCTGTCAAAATTAAATGGAAAATATAACAATTAAGCATTAGTTACAACTTTCCTAACTATTCCATGCTAGTTACCAGACAACTTCAATAAGAAAAGAAGTAAACAGTTTTGTTATTCTGAACACTTTAACTGCTTTGATTGTCTATTGTTAATATCAAACAATATGAAAATTCAATGCAGCAGTTCAAATACAGATGATCTAAGGGGTGATATCATGAAAAGGCTGATAAACACGCTATGAAACAATTAAATTAAGAATATTGTTTACAGATCTTTGCTGTGGCTGATCATCAAAATATGATTTCTCTGGAAGTCTAACAAGTCAGGTTTCTACTTAAGAAATGAAACACAATTCGCGTCAGCAGATAATGTAGACTATATAAACAATTGTGCTAGTATTTAGTCGGGAAGAGATTACAAATTCTAAATCCCTTATTTTGTATACTTCTATTTATAAGAATAATAAAATCGACCTAAGGATCATATAGGAACAATGTTCGGAAGAACTTTTCTACTCAACTAAGATTCATTTTGATTTGTTCGACACATACAAAAACATGTCTCAGCAAAGCCTTAAACTGATACCAGAACAAGACCTTAAATTATCTGAAAGATAACATATGATACTTTTAAAGGCATAACCGTTGGTCTCTATGATGACATTTTTGTAAACAGGCTACTTGCATCCAGAATCGAAATTCAGCGTAAGAAAGCTACTAATAACAGACAATACTGTTAATTGTTTGAGAAACTTAATGTATGTTTATTAGGAATGAGCGTTGAAAGTTTAATAGACGAAAACAAGGTCGACATAAACTTTGCAATTACAGTATTCTCTCTTTAGACAGATGTTCCATTTAAAAATGGCACATTTACGGACAGGTACATTTCACCACCGGTTTTGGTTTGCTAGGATATGTCATTCTGAATCTGAATTAAAATTTGCAACTCTCTTGTTCAATGTTGACTTTGTAAAAAATCCTTTGGATTGGTCTTCTCTACAAAGACTTATAACATAGTATTCAGAAGACAAAACTCGTAGCTTGAATTACTGGCACCATCTTTTGTGACGTCATACCTATGACAACATAAAACTTTGTCTTTCCGTACTAGATTGATATGTAACACAATTTTAGTTTTATAAAAGATGCTAAACGTGTAAAACCATTAGAGTGTCAATAATTGATACACGTCAATTAAAAATGACATTTGTTATCCATTCGTTTTATGTGTTTGAGCTCAGGATTGTGCCATTAGTTTAAGTACTTCCAGTTTAAAATTTGCATCAGAGTTCGGTATGTTTGTTATTTGACCTTTTTGCAAACTGTTCTATATTTGTACTACGTTAATGATTATCTAAAAGAACTTTTTTCAGAAGTTATTTGATAATTTATCCATCCCATTACATTCAAATAAAAAACACTGGGTTTTTTTTACCTATACATTTTATGACAGTTACCCCATTCTTCTACAGGGGAATATTTCCGTTTGCATTGTTTTAAAATCTATTGTTCTTCTACATTGGATATTGCAATCATTTGCTATTTCAATTTCTTTCATAGAGTTAATGAACGAATAAAACTATTTAAGCCCCCAACAGCAAAATCAATCATCTCTATAGACTAGATCTCCTTGAATCAATGCCTTCAAGTACATATCTCAGACCTATTATTCTAAAGGTATATCCTCTGTTTGCAAACGATTACATGATTACGGCTTGACTTAATGCATTTCCGAATCTAGTCAATCAAGTTTCTTCAGCTTATCTTTCGGAAAGGACCTATCTTTAAGTATCTGAGAATATAATTGTCTCAGCGTTAAACATTATGATAAATCGTTTCTGTCATTATACAGTTTTTAAGACTTATGTGTTTAATATCATACACTGTTGCATCTAAATTGAAAATTGTTGATGTGTTTTAGTACTTAAAATATTGTATTAGGAAAGAAGTTACATCTATGTTACATAATTTGTTTTTTTAACTTAACAGTTTAAGTTGAATCTATCAAACGAATTGTCTTCCGAAAACAGTTGTGAAATGTTAATTATCTAGTCTAAATATTTTACTGATGTGCACATGGTTAAAAACTCAGCATAAACAGTTATGAGATGATATTACACGTAACCGTTAAACAGAATTACTTGTAATGCTGTACAGTTGGCTAAACTTACGATTCTGCATAGAAAGTATGCGACAATTTTTTTATAATTAGCAGCAAGCAACTTAGTTTTGTGTGTAAATTACGTTACTTCAGATGCGTGATGCAGAAATTCGGTACAGTGACTGACAATTTATTCTAAAACTCGGCATCAATTCCAAACGACACACAGGTATAATATATAAAAAAGAAGATGTGGTATGATTGTCAATGAGACAACTATAGGTCACCGTACGGCCTTCAACAATAAGCAAAACCCATAATTCATAGTCAGCTATAAAAGGCCCCGATATAACAATGTAAAACAATTCAAACGAAAAAACTAACGGCCTTATTTGTATAAAAAAAAATGAACGAAAAACAAATATGTAACACATAAACAAACGACAACCACTGAATTACAGGCTCCTGGCTTTGGACAGGCACTTACATAAATAATGTGGCGGGGTTAAACATGTTAGCGGGATACCAACCTTCCCCTAACCTAGGACAGTGGTATAACAGTACAACATAAGAACGAACTATAAAAATCAGTTGAAAAAGGCTTAACTCATCAGATGGACAATAATACAAGTGGACGTGGCCGCGTTCTTGTACATCCCGACACCAAAAAGACATTAGGAACATATCTGAGAGTACTCGCAGTTATCTGAAAGCTAGTTCAAAACCACTAACAACTAATAAAAAAAACATGCATCTAAGACTAAACTGTTAACTCGTTCACATCCAACATCCAATGGATTTAGTATAAAAACGTCATAAACAATCAGAGAAAACACGACTTTGTGCAATGCCAAGTTACAGGTATCAACAGATTGTAGATTCATGAATGTGTATATGTATATAACATACGAGTAATATTTAGTTTGCTTTTAATTTACTGATACCAAAATCAATATTTATATCAATAAAAACAATATTAAATGATCTTATTACAGTGTTGAGTTGGTAACCTTTTAAAATAAATTTATTTAGAGGAGCGATAAGTTTATAAGGATCATTTCTAAATTTCCGGGCACGGTTATATATAATTAACAACATTTCCGTAAAAATGAGAATGTGCTATCCCGTTTGAAATACGTTTTCTACAGGTACAGCCAGACTTCAAAACTAAATCTTTATATCTATGGAAAAATTTAGTAAAGATTTTAAGTAATTTATGGTTACGATATCCCTGGTTTAATAATTTACCAGTAATACATAGATCGCGTTCGTTAAAATCAAAAACATCACAACAGACACGGGCATAGCGAATGAGCTGTGAAATATAAACACCGTTAGATGGTGCTAAAGGAACATCACCATCTACATTTGTAAAAACGGAAAATTAACAATAGGGAACGACAAATCGTCCCTTTTGTCGTAAATTTTAGTGTGGAGTTTCCCGTTTAAAAACCGAAATATCTAAATCCAGGAAAGGACAATTATAACCGTATCAATATGATTTATTTAAAGTAAGTTCCTTGGAGTACATTTCAGCAGTATACTGAGAAAATTCTTGATTATTTAACGAAAAAATATCATCAAGATAACGATAAGTGTTGTTGAAGTTATCAATTAAATACGATTTCGACAGGTCTTTACTGAGTTTAGTCATAAACTGTGATTCGTAATAGTACAAAAACAGTCTGCTACTAAAGGCGCACAATAAGTGCCCAATGGGGATACCTACAACCTGTCGAGAAACTTTGTTGCCGGAACGTACATAATTATTATCAAGGAGAAAACTAACAGCTTCAATCATCTCATCACACCTCCAGTAAGTATATCTAGCATATTTACCTTTCTCATTAGAGAAGAAGGCTTTAAATGAGTTGCAGCAAATATATCTGCTGCATTCAGCTTTACCAAACGACCATTTAATTAAATAAAAAAACTTTTGTTTAATAAGATAGTGTGGAAGTGTATAGTGTAAAGAGTAGAAAAATCAAAACTGTCAACAGAATCAAAAGGACCATCAAAAGCACGTAATTTATCTAAAACATCCAAAGAATTTTTCACACTCCAAAAATAGTTTATACCACTATGTTCATATATTTTATTACAAAAATTTATGATAAGCTCTTTATATATATAATTAATAGTAGTTAATGAACTTGTTAAAAGCACTGAAAGATTAGTTGTAGAAAACTTAGTAGAGGCCTAGATGAAACGATATTTAAATGTTTTTGTGTAGTTTAGGTAGCCAATACATAGTAGGGACCTTCAAATGTTCAGAAGAAGCCTTAAGCTTTGATGTGGTTGTGATATGTTTGTTTACTATATGACTCTCTGTGGAGCGGATGGACTTGAATGTAGATGAATTTAAAATTTCATTCTTAAGAACGTACGTGTAGTCTTTACGGCATACCATGGCCAACACCAAATTTTTGGCTGCTTTGTCGGCCGGTACAAACACAAACCGCTTTGAAAGTTCTTGAAGTTTATTTCTTATTCTGGAAATAGGTGTATTATGTACTCTAATATATATATAATTATTTGCTTTTAAATTATTTTCAAAATGTGATATTCTCTTATCTACCACATTCATACATTTATTTAAATAAGAATCAGGAGATTTTTTATCAGATTTTTCCCGTTTACACCACTTTTTACAAAACGAGGAAAGAGCATCTTTGCTGACTTGACGACATTCTTTCCAATCTATTTTTTAAATGGAGGACTATATTTTGGTCACTTTTTCAAAAAGTTTTTAACCTCTCTGTCCTGGACGATATTGAGGTCACCTGTAATAACATGGCCATAGGAAACATATCTACACTTCGACGATTCACAGTTTCAAGTTAAGGGAGTATTATTATCTATATTCACGTCTGATGTAAAAAAAAAATTAAACTTCTGCTAGGTTTTTTTGTATGTGTATGAAATTATAGGTGGTTCTATGTTATCAAAATAGGGAGTCATTAAATATACTAAATAAGTTGATAAAATCAATACCTCTGTTAATATATTTAATTTTCAGAAAATGACGTTTACGTATTTGCCGTATTTGGCACAACTTTTTGGAATTTTGGATCCTCTATGCTCTTCAACTTTGTATTGTTTGGCTTTATAACTATTTTGATCTGAGCGTCACTGATGAGTCTTATGTACAAGAAACGCGCGTCTGGCGTACTAAATTATAATCCTGGTACTTTTGATAACTATTTACACCACTGGGTCGATGCCACTGCTGGTGGACGTTTCGTCCCCGAGGGTATCACCAGCCCAGTAGTCAGCACTTCGGTGTTGACATGAATATCAATAATGTGATCATTTTTATAAATTTCCTGATACAAAACCTAAATGTTGATAAATAATACTTTTGAATTTCTTAAGTTTTCAGAAGCGGTATAGATGTTCCTGTGTTCGTTTAAAAAAAACTCCCGTCCTGTTTGTCCTACATATTGTATACCACACTTTGGCTTTGTTCATGTAACCAGATAAATGAGGCTTTGGGTTTTTCATGTAATGTCACAGGAAAAGGAAAGCGAAATCGCTCTCCCGTTCACTGTTGACTTATGGTATTATCAGAAGATAATTTAGAACAGGTTTGTCATTTTCTAGCATTGCACGGTAATATTTGTAGATATCCACGTGCATTTTTATTGAATACTCTGGTTGCAGCAGCATTGTCATCTTTAACACAATTATAAAAAGTGCTAAATTAAGATGTGGAATTTCGATAGACGGCGGTTGAATATATATTTGGAATAAGAATAAGGTTTTTATATGTCCATTTAGAATTTCAACTAAATTTGGAAGCTAGATATCTTAGGAATATCACTATTTTGGATACATACATAATATAAGTGTCCCTAAAATCAAAATTGGTTTCCTCGCTCTTCCAAATGTTCCTCGATTTTTTTTTTAAACTATTAACAACAATTTTATTATTGTGAATCAACATACTCTAGGTGTGGTGTGAATTAAATGTAAATACTTAAATCCAAAACATCCGTTTGAGTGAATTAAACCTAAGTCTTTTTTCTTACAAAAATATAAAAAAAAAAGCAACAAGAATATGTCAATATTACACGGATACCCCACTTGCATTATCATTTTCTATTTTCAATGGACCGTGGAAATGGGGTCAGACCAAGAATCGAGTCAAATCAACATTTTTGCGTAGCTAAAATCCTTCATTATCTGCAATGCACTGCAAAAAGTAAAATCACACAATACTGAACTCCGAGCAAAACGGAAAGTCCCGTTCAAATCAAATGGCAAAGTCAAAAGCTTAAACACATCAAACGAATGGATATCAACTGTCATATTCCTGACTGGGTACAGGCATTTTCTTATGTAGAAAATTGTGGATTGAACCTGGTTTTATAGCACTAAACCTGTAACTTGTACGACAGTCTCGTTAAATTCAATTATATTGACAATGATGCATGAATAAACAAACAGTGTCAATATAATGAAACAGTTAAATACTGAACAAAGAAGCACAAAAGGCATACATCAAATATAACAAACTCATTCATTGACTTCTTAGTTTTGTATTTTATTTATGTATGTTAAATCCGACCATAAAGGATTCAACGATTTTTATTACTTGGACCGAATAGTTAGATTAAAATTAACTCTGACGTATAATTGCGCGTTTGACGTCAGAATGTAAATGCCACACAAGTGAAGATATAAAATAACTAGAGGCTCTTAAGAGCCTGTGTCGCTCACCTTGGTCTATGTGCATATTAAACAAAGGACACAGATGGATTCATGACAAAACTGTGTTTTGGTAATGATGATGTGTTTGTAGATCTTACTTTACTGAACATTCTTGCTGCTTACAACTTTCTCTCTCTATATAGACTTGTCCCTTTAGATACAGAGGAAAATATTTTGTAAAAATTTACAAAAATTTACCAAATTAATGCAAATTGTTAAAAATTGACTATAAAGGGCAAGAACTCTTTAAGAGGTCAACTGACCATTAAGGTCATGTTGACTTATTATTAGATCCTACTTTGCTGAACATTATTGCTGTTCACAGTTTATCTCTATCTATAATAGAATTCAAGATAACAACCAAAAACCTCAAAATTTCTTTTAAAATTACAAAATGGGGGGCAGCAACCTAACAACCAGTTGCCCAATTCATCTGAAAATTTCAAGGCAGATAGATCTTGACCTAATAAACAATTTTACCCCATGTCAGATTTGCTCTAAAAATTTGGTTTCAGAGTTATAAACCAAAATCTACATTTTACCCCTATGTTCTATTTTTAGCAATGGCGACCATCTTGGTTTGTTGGCCGGGTCATTGGACACATTGTTTTACACTAGATACCCAAATGATGATTTTGGACAAGTTTGGTTAAATTTGGCCCAGTAGTTTCAGAGGAGAAGATTTTTGTAAAAGTTAACGACGACGGACGCAGGACGACGCCGGACGTCGGACGCCAAGTGATGAGTAAAGCTCACTTGGCTCTTTGGGCCTGGTGAGCTCATAATGTCGTTTAAAGGATGAATAAAATATAGTCTATAGTTCTTTTAGGTATATACTCTGCAGAATGTAAATTAGAAGTTTGCATTGTCTTCCTTGCAGCTTGCCTATATGTTTATTGTGTATTTCTTCTAACAAAAAAAAAGAAGAACCATGTCATTATGTACCAAAGAAACACAAAAAGGCAGATAGAGAAATCATTGGAAAATATGACAGACAAGAATACACAAATTATATTAGAACGATATTACAATGGCGGAATGTCTTTAAAAAGTACTTAATCACGTCATATGTATCAAAGAAACACAAAGAGTCACACGGACAAATTTGTTCTTTTGGAGGAGTGTAGTTTTGAAAAAAATAATTATAGATTATGAGAAACATGTGACAATTAAGGGTTATTTCGTGCGTATACATGTAGCAAAAAATAGTTTGAAAAGCTATCTACTTTATGAATTATTCAAGAAAATATTCTGTCTGGAAATGATGCCTCCAACGCAAGTACATTTACATTTGTCGGTTAATATCTTGTCTTTATATAAATATTGATTTTTGTAATAGCCCATTTAGTTTTATCCTATAAAACTTGTTAAATTGTTCTTAGTCATTAAAATAGATAAGATCTTAAATCTGGCATTATCAAATAAATTGATTTTTTTCATCAGAGAGATGATCTGACGATTTAATCAGTTCGACCGATATGACATTCATTCTCCAAGACCATTAGTCAGTCTTCAACGCAAAGTAAAGTATACTCCTTTTTTCCTATGAGATAGTGGCGAGTCTTCAATTCGCAGGTTAAACTGATATCATCATATCCGTTTGTAATAGTTGCCGGAAAGAGTAGATGAGCTGTTGAAATATGCAGATAATTTCAATTCCAGGACATTAATCTGGAAGCAAAAGGCTACTTTTTAAATAACAATAAGTTACATTTTTAAAGGTATTTTTATTACCTAGTTCGACAAGAAAGCATTTAAGACAATGTTGAATTTAGAATGTACTGTGCATTTATTTAGTAGCAAAACAAATGTTCTTTACAACATAAGCAACCACTTGTTTACTTTTGTTATCGATTAAATTGTATGTCCTTAACGGTGTTGCATAAAGTTGAAAAATAACAGCAACAAAAAACACTTACCGTATGTAACCAATAATTGAATGATTTCGCTATTATTGTATCGTATTTCACCTTCTCCGTGGTAACCAGCTTAAAATTCAGGGGACAACATTGAAACACTATAACTTGATAAAATGAATATACTTAATTAATAAATAAATTTATTACAAATACAAGTTTATAAAAACATTTTGAAAATTAATAAATATATATATATATATATATATATATATGTGGGTAATTTGTTTGTGTTGTATTGTTTAATATATCTTATTATTGAACTGTAGTTGATATTATATTGTGAATTTGTAAATGTAGCGTGGGCAGGAGGTCTGTTTTTGTACAATAAACTTGATTTGATTTGATTTTGAAACACTTTTATATATACTAGAAATATGACAAAATCAGCTTTAGTAACAACAAACAAAAGAAAAGAACTATGTCAATTGGACATGCTTCGATACTATAACTGCTCTTGAATTTTTATTAGATAACACTTTTGTTCACTTTTGGAGATTTCGTATATCGTCAAGTTATTGGAATGCCAATGGCGACTAACTGTGCACCACTTATTTGGGACCTGTTACTGGTTATGAGTTACAATTTATGACTAAAATCAGCAAAGACCCATCGAAACAACATCTGATACAAAAAATTTAATATTTGGATAATATATTGGCGCTCAATAATGACGACTTCGATATGTATACTAAAGGAACTTATCCTGTTGAATTAACTTTAAATAAAGCTAATACTAATAATAAAAACTTACGTTTCCTGGATCTTGATATCTTTATCATTAACGGGAAACTCAATACCAAACTGATAAAAGAGATGATTTTTCATTTCCTATCGATAATTATCAATTTTTAGATGGTGACGTTCCATAGACAACGTCTTATGGTGTTTATATATCTCAACTTGCTTGTAAGATTCGCGCATGTATGTAACAACGTATTAGATTTTAGAGAGAAATTTGTGTTTTACTGAATAATTATTACACCAGGGTTTTCGATATCACAAACTAGTCACAACATTTACTAAATTTTATCATCGGTACAAGGACGTCATTCGTAAATATAATTCAACATGCAGACAACTTATACGTTCAGGTATTTCACATTTTTTATGTTAATATTCTTTACAAAGGACAAAAATGTCGCCATTCACCACAAAAGCCTACAAAACATTAAAACAGACTTATTTAGAAGAGATGTAAATACGATACTGTTGTCAGATCATTAAAGATTGCATATTTTGGCTTTAATATTGATTCATATTCTAAAACCAGCTGTTTGCATTATTTGGGTATGTTTTTCTCATATATTGTATGATGGTATAATTCGTAACCCCTAACGGGCTGATTGTACTTGATATTCATATGATGAAGACATAATCTGTCAAACAGTTTGATTTAGGTCTGGAACTGGATGTCAGTAACTGCTAGTAATCCTTTGTTAATTTATATATCATTTTCATTGTCATTTTGTTTAGTTTCTTTTGTTACCTATTCTGACATCGGCGCGGACTTCTTTTGAACTGAGTTTTACAGTCCATATTGTGTTATTTGGTTTTTTTTCTACATTTTCTAGATGTATAGGGGAGGGTTGAGATCTCAAAAAACATGCTTAACCCCGCTGCATTTTTGCGCCTGTCCCAGGTCAGGAGCCTCTGGCCTTTGTTAGTCTTGTATGATTTTTAATTTTAGTTTCTTGTGTATATTTTGGAGTTTAGTATGACGTCCATTATCAATGAACTGGTATACATTTTTAGGGGCCATCTGAGGTACGTCTCCGGGTGCGGGAGTTTCTAGCTGCATTGAAGACACATTTTGGTTTTAAAATGCGCTGTTCACATTCTGTAAACATTCACAATTTAATCATTGGTTTGATGATAAAGATACAAAAGTAAAACAGAAAAAACAAAATATCAAGTGTTAATGATGTACACAAGAACTTGAAATAGTTTTTTTAAGTTGTCATTTATTATTTGTTTGTTAATCTATCATTAAATTGTCAAAGTTGAAGTAACAATAATAGAAACAAATGTATTTCTTGTCATATCAAAGAAGTTTATGTGTTCTTTTTAGTACAATGAATAAGACAACTATCCACTAGAGACCAAATATCAAATGACAAGGGTGTAAACAAATTTTAAAAAGTCTGGAAATATTGACAATATTTTTGGTGAAGTAATTAAAGTATTCTCTAAACACTTTTCAGTATGCGACATATGACTTACTAATCAAAATAGCCAGACAAATCTTTTTGACACAAACAGAGATATCAAGTATTAAAATATAATGCTTATTTAACTGATCGAGATTTGCGATTATGATAAGGACAGGATTTTTAAGTTGTCTCTCTGAGGCTCAGCGCTGACTAACCTGTGGGTTTAGATACTTGTGACTAATGCATATTCGAACCTTTAATGTGTTTCTAATAAACTCAATGATCCTCAATGGGGTGAAAAAGAAAAAAAAGGTTTAGTATTATACTTAACTGAAGTTTGACTTTTTCGTCAAATCATTTAACTCTTAACCCTTGCAAGATAACATGGGCACTTGCATCATACTAAAAATCTATATAACAATTATATTCTGGGTACTTTTATTTGATATCAAATAAAATATTAAATTTATTCAGTCAGTATTGACAACAAAACTTTATAGTATATTTTATAGAATCATAGCCTTGCTTTTTTTACTTTTAACTTTCCACAATATTAAATAATATACAAATTAATGTTTAAATTACACAACTAATCTTTAAAATGGCTGCAATTTGAAAACATGCTTGAATTTATTTAGATTGGATATATGTTACATTGTTGAACAATGCTGCAAGTATATCTTTTATTTTATACAATTTAATTTTCAATTTTCGTCAGTCATTTGCAATGATTTTCGATTAGCTAAGACAATAACTATCAAAACCAAGGAGTAAACAAAAACTCACAAAACCAAAGGATATTTACATCAACAGTTATAAATAATAATTAAAAAACAACACGAACTCCACTAAAAACCGGGAGTGAAATCAGGTGCTCCGGAAGGGTAAGCATTTCCTGCACTACATTAATGTTTCCAAATGCTACCTTAATAATGTATACGGTGATCATGTGATTATTTTAAATAAAATGGCATAGTAAAATATTCAGCATCATATTGATTTTCCAGGAATATTTAATAATTTGTGCAGGATAGCAATGAGTTATAAAGTTAAAACTTTCGCTGCTGTTATGTGATTCATAACAAATGTGCATCTATTTTTTTAATATTTTACATAAAACAGTGAACGAATTTGTTTTTTTTTTTTTTTTTCGTTTAAATTAAACACATCTTTTTTAATGGGACTTATTACAATAGACTGTAATATCTTCAGTATTTGTATGGTCTTTTTTGCGTATTTTCGCACTTGTCCCAAGTCAGGAGCCTCTGGCCTTTGTTAGTCTTGTATCATTTTTAATTTTAGTTATGTGTGTATAATTCGGAGTTCAGTATAACGTCCATTATCACTAACTTGTATACATATTGTTTAGGGGCCAGCTGAAGGACACCTCCAGGTGCGGGAGTTTATCGCTGCTTGAAGACCCATTGGTGTCCTCCGGCTGTTGTCTGCTCTACGGTTGGGTTGTTGTCTCTTTGACACATTCCCAATTTCCATTTTTAATTTCATTTGACCTTAATTAAAGTTTAACGTCAATTCATGTTCTCTTAATTGTGAGACGACTTTATCCTTAAAAGTGTAGAACTGGGGTACTGGAGAAATTTCTTTAAGATGTTTTGGAACTCATGTGTACGTTTTACCTAGCAGCGATAAAGCATTTATAGTGTTGACATTTGGTTAGGAAAGTGATGCAGAAGCATCTAAGAAAGACAAATGGATAGGTTTGACAACTCAAAGCATTAGATTAAGAAACAAAATTGACAATGATAACGGGGAATGTGTTAAGGAGATAACAATCCGACTACAGATCAGATAACACATCAAAACCTACAATGGGTTTTCAAAAGAGCGCGAAAGCTATGACCGTTTTTACCATTGTTGGACGTGTATCATATATACAACCACTGGGTCGATGCCACTGCTGGTGGAGATTTTTATTTCCCCGATGGTATCACCTGCCCAGTAGTCAGCACTTCTGTGTTGACTTGAGTTATCATTGATATGTTCATAATTATAAATTAACTGTAAACAAAACTTTGAAATTCTGAAATACTAAGGCTTTCCTATCTCAAGAATAGATTACCTTACTGTATTTGGCAAAACTTTTAGGACTGTTTGGCCCTCAATGCTTTTCAAATTCGTAATTTTTTTTTTTTTTTTTTTTTGCCTTTTTAACATTTTTTGATTCGCGCGTCACTGATGAGTCTTGTGTAGACGAAACGCGCGTCTGGCGTAAATATAAAATTTTAATCCTGATATCTATGATGAGTTTATTTACAACTACTGGGTCGATGCCACTGCTGGTGGAAATTTATTTCCCCGAGGGTATACCAGCCAAGTAGTCAGCATTTATGTGTTGACTTGAGTTATCATTGATATGTTCATAATTATAAATTAACTGTAAACAAAACTTTGAAATTTTAAATACTAAGGCTTTTCTATCTCAGGAATAGATTACCTTACTGTATTTGGCAAAACTTTTAGGAATGTTTGGCCCTCAATGCTCTTCAACTTCGTACTTTTTTGGCCTATTTAACATTTTTTGATTCGAGCTTTACTGATGAGTCTTGTGTAGACGAAACGCGCGTCTGGCGTAAATATAAAATTTAATCCTGATATCTATGATGAGTTTATTTACAAGCACTGGGTCGATGCCACTGCTGGTGGAGATTTATTTTCCCGAGGTTATCACCAACCCAGTAATCAGCATTCCTGGTTTTAACCTGAGTTATCATTGATATGTTCATAATTATAAATTAACTGTAAACAAATCTTTGAAAGTTTGAAATACTAAGGCTTTTCTATCGCAGGAATAGATTACCTTACTGTATTTGGCAAAGTTTTTAGGAATGTTTGGCCATCAATGCTCTTCAACTTCGTACTTTTTTTACCTTTTTAACATCTTTGATTCGAGCGTCACTGATGAGTCTTGTGTAGATGAAACGCGCGTCTGGCGTAGTTATAAAATTTTAATCCCGATATCTATGATGAGTTTATTATTCAATATACCATGCATATAATTTAAAACAGTGAATTTCATTACAATTTTGGCTGCTGATGCATGAAACTGTATTCCTTCAATTGTGTAAATATAAGAAAATTTATTAGAGAGGAAATGTTGGGGCTACAAAGTCTTAACCTCTAAAATATTGTCCAACGTGGGCTTTTCTTTTGTAATTCTTAACTTTAAAAAAAAAGAAAGAATAAATATAGAACACGGGTAACTAAGCCATTCACGTGTCACGCAACCATTAACATTATATGAAAAGTCTGAACATAAACAATTTCAGTTATGTTCAGTTTTTCAGTCAATTTCCAGACATATCCAGTTAAGTTAGTACTGTTAAGGCAACCTGCTTGCAGTCAGTTAGGGAAAGAATGTTTGACCTAGTTTTTTTAAATATTTTATAGTTTTTATAAATTAATTAGTGTCCTTCTGAACTAACTGAGCCCAAGTGATCTGCATGATTCAGATACAGGAGACAAATTAAGTCTGTGTTGCTGAATCAAGGGGAATAGACAGTATATTTTGCTGATTTGATTATGTTTGTAACAAATTAAGAGAAGTAGCCGGCATAAAATATATGTTATCACTTTTGTTCAAACGTCTACTTTGTATAATTAAAATTTATCAACACTGCTTTGAAGAATCTTTAATCAACCTAATTATTAACATTAATTTTTAACCTAACATATCCGATATCATCTTTGAGACGGTTATTCCATAACGTTCAACCAAATCGTGATGGCGTCCGTAAAATATCATTAACAGTAATAATGTTTCATACTGATACAAGTAAGCTCGTCAAATAAATTTTTGGTATTGGATTTTAAAGATTTTTCAAAATGGTATTATTGTAATGCAGCTATGCTTTATAACATCTTAAATCACATAACGAGTTTCGAAATGTAAAATAACTTGACAAAGAACAATTTGATACATAAAAATGAATTATTTTACTGTATCGGAACATTCTTATTGTAAATAAAGCAGTACATGTTTTAGGCTCTTTTAGATTTAGAAGGATGTTTGAGTTGAATCGGATCTGCTTTATGTTTTGTCTGTCCGGTTTTTTTTTCTGTCGTCCATTATTATCTGTATTACGTGATAATTTACATTATTGATGAACTCGTTATAGATTGCAGAATTAACATTCTCAGCGCCAGGAAACAAGAACTGCTTATACTTCCTCTCGTCTTTAGGAAAGGTTCGTGTCACTAACTAAGTATCATGTGTATTGTTTTGCTGATTGGTGTCTATTGTTGCGTCTTTTTCTTATGGTCATTATTCTTTTTTTTTTCTTTGTCTTATTGTTTTTTATTGCCCTCTTGCTATCGTTCATTCATCTTTCTATACAAATCTTGATAGTTTACAAGGATGATATGGTCCAAATATCTGTAGGTATTTTTTTTAAATGTGATTTTTTTTCTTTCGGTCCAGATATTTTGAGTCATCAATGTGTTTTTTTTCAGTGAATATTTTTTTCTCAGATAAGATTTGTTTGTCTAATGGTAAAGAAAAGAGGGCCAAAGATACCAGAGGAACAATCAAACTCATAAATCATAAATAAACTAACAACGCCATGGCCAAAAATGAAAAATACAAACAAACAAATGATTCTACACAAGAAACAACATAGAAAACTAAAAACTGAGCAACACGAACCCCAACAAAAACTGGTGTTGATCTCAGGTGCTCCGGCAGGGTAGGCAGATCCTGCCTCAATGTGGCACTCATCCTGTTGTTCATGTTATTACACACCCAGTAAATAGTCTAATTCGGTAGGTCACATTCATGAAAAGGGAAGGGGATTGTGGTTACGACGTAATAAACATATCCGATATCATCTATGAGACGGTTATTCCATAACGGTCAACCAACTCGTGATGGCGTCCGTAAAATTTACGAAGGGATGATTTTAACTTCACCATTTGAAACATTTGGTTTAATAGCTTCCTTTTGAGGAGCAACCCTCTATCAAGGAAATCATGTTAGGAAATATTGTATCAATTGGGAGATATATACTCTGTATATGCAGTGGCTGCTGGAATGTTGCTACATAGAAATGGAAAGTGAACAATTGGAAGCTGTAATCATCTCGTTTGTCGGTTACAAGTTTTGTTTACAACCGACCCTCTTTGTCAATTTGTAGATGTAAGTCAAGATATAAGACAGACTTAACTGTATCTGTTGTATCCGTTATAGCTAGTTCGATGGAATAGATGCGTTCAACATAGTCACCAAATTTTGATTTATTAGTTTAAGAACATCATCTATATAGCGGAAAGTGAAGTTGAAGGATACTTCTGATTTTTCATCATAAGAGGTTCATGTATGAAATCAGTCTCATATTAACAACGAAATAAGTCGTCGAGAAGAAGGACACAATTGGTTTCCTTTGGAATGCCGACAGTCTGTTGAAAACCACGTCCTGCACACGTAACAAATATGTTGCCAATCAAGAAATCAAGTATCTTGATAATGTCAGTTTCAGAGAATTTTTTGTTTGAATCAGTGTGATCCTTTACAAAGTAGGATGTATCCCTAACTAAGACAAGATACTTGTATCTACGTTGGCCATTCTTTTTTATGAAACAAAGCAATACCATCTCTTTGAATTTGTCTTTTAGTTTGGAATGGGGATTACTAGTGTAAAGCGTAGACAAGTCGAATCTTGTAATACTTTTGCAAGATGAAAGAGTCTTATATTGTATGTACTCTAAAAGATCTTTGGATTTTTTTAGTATCCACATCTAAATGACGCCACCTCTAGAATAGGCAGTTTCATAATAACTTGAAGCCCGGCTTTGATTGCTGATAAAATACATGTTAATAATTTAGAAAAAAATGTCGTTGT
Source organism: Mytilus galloprovincialis (assembly GCF_965363235.1). Classification (NCBI taxonomy): domain Eukaryota; kingdom Metazoa; phylum Mollusca; class Bivalvia; order Mytilida; family Mytilidae; genus Mytilus; species Mytilus galloprovincialis. Next base: position 24,086,410 of record NC_134841.1, read on the forward strand.
GCACTTGGAAGAGCCAGCAGTATGCCGTTGTGTGTAAGGACACTTATGTAGTTTAGATATCCAATACAGTGATGGAAGATCGTTTCTTCATCTTTGGTGGAAATTCCAAAAGGAACATAGAATAGATTTATGATTATCAAGGATTTCCTCTTTGTTACGTGTCGTGAGGGAATATGTTGAGTTTCCAAGTGAATTGTCAATACCTAATTTATTTATCAAGCAGTTTATGTAATGAGTTTTACAAACAAAACAGATGGTGTTTAGGACATTATCTGCGGGGACAACAACGTATTTTTCATGGAGGTAGGACAAGTGTTTTGCAACATTTGGGTCTTTAAAGATTGACGGTATCTTACATTTTTAGTCGCTAAATTTTTGACAGTATTGAAAATATATTAGATATCAAAAGTTCACTTTCCTTGTAAATGAAATGTCTATGCAAAGTAATTAACGTTCATTGTTCCAATTAAATTTCCCTACAAATACCAATTACAACGACAGAACTATTTATAATATGGTTAACCAAAATAAGACGGAAATTGGTTTTTCATAATAAATGTATTATACCTGATTTCTAGACGGATTAATTTCCGGATCTTTTTCTATTCATACGCGTGTAATTGATTTATGATTTTGTTCTGTTCAACTGTCTGTATTACTATACTTAGAGTCCGCTGACACAAAAGGCTTCTTCTTGCATACAACACCCTATATGTGAAACAAGCCGTTACTGTAATAAATTACAATATAGTGTACCTTTCTTATTTAACTCAAAACTTGGTTTGGAATTACATCAGCAATATGACGGTTGCCACATGTGGAGCAAGATCTGCTTATCGCCTATAGTTTTGGTGGTAGTGTAGTTCGTACTTTTTTGTGTTTTTTTTCTAAGTATAGTTGTTTGTTTTTCGGTTGCTTTTTAATTTTTGCTTTTGCCATGGCATTTTCTGATTTCGACGTATGTATTTGAATATCCATTTGTTATATTTCGACTCTCTACAGTTGTATGCCTCTTTGTCTTCAATGTGATAATAACACACAAAAAGGTAACTTAATCTTATTCTCACGGATGTTATGCATGTTAAATAATAAGCCTGGTACCCTTTTTAACTAATAAAGAAATCTTTCAAATGTCGACTAGGCACTATTTATTATTAGTTATCAGAGGTACCAGGATTATACTTAATATACGCCAGACGCGCGTTTCGTGTACATAAGTCATCAGTGACGCTAAGATCAAACTAGTTATAAAGCCAAACAATGACAAAGTTGAAGAGCATTGATTATGCAAAATTCCAAAATGTTGTGCCAAATAGGGCTAAGGTAATCTATTCCTGGGAAAATAACATCGTTAGTTTTTCAAATTTGTCAGCATGAAATTTATTAAAATGACCATAAAATTGATATTCTTGTCAACACCGAAGTGGTGACTACTGGGCTGGTGAAATTAACAGTTATTAGATATAGTTATTTGATCTGTTTACACCATTTTCATAAAGTTTACATGAAAACATCTATAGTGACATTTATACGAATCCAAAACGTTAATGATCAATAGAGTGAGATAAACCCTTTTATATTGCTTTTAGATTTTGGTAAATAATATTGTTTGTGGTTCAATTTTACATTTTAGCATTTAAAGCTTCGGGCAAACATTATATTGTGTCCCTTTTCACATAAAGTTTAATTAATTGCAGAAAAAAATCCCAGGAATATCTAGTATTAACAAGAATCAATTATGGGAACAAAATTATTATTTTAAAAACCAGGTTCAATCCACCATTTTTTTTTTAAATGTTCTGAACCAGGTCAGAAATAAGGCAAATGTTATAAAAACGTCCGTTCCTATGTTTATTGGCGTTTGTTTTCGTTGCACATCAGTGTTTCTGTTGTTGCGTTGTTTTCGTCTGATATTTAATACGCTTCCTACGGTTTTTGTTTGAAACCCGGATTTGTTCTCTCTCAATGGTCTTAAGTCTTTTAAACAGCGATATACTACTGTCGTCTTTATTGTGTAAAAGAAAAGGCCTGAAAATACAGTATATAAAATTAGTTTTGTTTACAGAAATCAAGTGACAATTTGTTTGTTAACAAATTAATACTATGAACCAGTGATTTTGAACTTGATCCACAATTTCGAGTCACCTCTCGTACAGCAATATTCATATTCATTCTACATTATGTTTCCAAATGCTCATGTAAAATTTCAAGAAAGTATAAATAAACGTGTGATACGATTGATATGCATACAAAAAAGTATTTCTGGATTAATAAAAATTACTCGGGAATAAAGATTTGACAAGTTCAAATCATAAACGTTTGAAAGCCTTGAGGATCTAAACATTACAACTACACACGCGTCAGGTCACTTTTATATCAGGGAGGTGTAACATTAGCTTTGTAGTAATTATAATAAACACACAACATGTATCATTTAAATAAAAGCAAAAAACAAACGTTCTGACTATTGTAATACAAAGATCTGCAAATGTATGTAAAACAAAACAAATTAAACTCCGAAAACTCTCCATCTCGGTCCATATCTTGAAAATTCAAACTATTCAGAGTTTGATAGCAAGTCTGACTATTAAACACCTTTCTCCTCTATTAAAGCTAGATACGAAATTGACCATTAAGACTACTTATTATAACTGTATCTACCCCGTTAATATACTTGATTATGGTTAAGACTGCTAAAAATCCCATGGATTAAAAAAAAAAAGAAAGAAAAAATCTGTCAACAGAAACAAAACTGATAACAAAAAGAAATACAATGCTGAACATTTTATGTTATGTATCCTTTTAAATGGAATGATATTTAAGCATTTACTTATTAAACAAAATATACCTTTTCCACAGAAATCTTAGAAAATTAAAAAAAAAACATGCATGTGTTCCTTATTTCATTCAGTTTCAAAAAATAAAATTTAGAATGGAAATTGGGAATGTGTCAAAGAAACAACAACCCGACCATAGAGCAGACACCACCCGAAGTCCACCAATGTACATTTGTAGCAAATTTTATAGATACAAAATAAAAATAAAAATATTTTGTCCATAATATAATTGCATCATATCACTAAAATGTACCACAAAAAGGACAGTTTTTCTTTTTTCTTATTGTTAATTTTCCATTTATGTACGGTAATAGTAATTGATATAATTAAGTAAGCTGTTTGCAAAACTTTGAATTGTTCGTGACAAAAAGGATTTTCTGCCCCTAGGAATACATTACCTTAGTTGTGGTTAGCAATCACTTTCGGAATGTTTTATCCTCAATGCTCCAAAACTTCGTCGGTTTTTTTTTACCTTTTAACAGATTGGATTCTAGAGTAACTGGTGAGCTTTAGTAAACGAAACGTGCGTCTTGGTTACACAATAACAAGCCTGGCATATTTTATGTGTGTTTCTATGTGATGGTCGTTTTTATGAGATGACTATGTGATGGTCATTTTTTTTTAAATTTCCTGTTACAAAACTTAGAATTTTTTTAAGGAATAGATTACCTTAGTCATATTTTGCACAACGTTTTTGGAATTTTGAGTCCTCTATGCTCTTCAATTTTGTACTTGTTTGGCTTTACAACTATTTTGATCTGATCGTCACTGATGAGTCTTAGTATGTAGGCGAAACGCGCGTCTGGCGTATTAAATTATAATCCTGGTACCTTTGATAACTGTCTATAGATAGTCATAAAACTATGTTGATATTTCAAAAACATACAAAGCAAGTTAAGTTTAGAGAAAAAAATAAAATAACATATATATTGTTAAAAACAAAGGGACGATTTGTTGATATCAATAAGCTTGGTATCTATCTCTGAAACAGAAGATTATATGATGGCAGTGTGATCTGTCTGCGGTTAAGGTACATAAACTCTGGAAATGTCAATGTATGCAAATCCTTTTTGTCTTTTTGTCATCATTGATGTCGTATCAATGTAGATTATATGGTATTACTAGCCTAATAAATTCTTAATGAATATTAATGGACATTTGAACAGATTTATCTGACGTTCGTGGGAACAGTAAAGTAATTCTTTTTTAGCATTGTCGCTAAAAGAGACCAATAACTTATTGACTAAAGAATCTTTGTCAAATATATATATATATATATAAACCTATATTGGTTTTTATCCAACGCAATCATAGGTTTGAACGTAGTTTTCAATTTAGTAGACTTGTTTATATATAAACCTACACATTTATAAAGCATCACAAAAATAATATCGAAGCGTTTAAGCAATACCAAAAGTATGATTTATATGAGTACTAAACTAGAGGCTCTCAAGAGCCTGTGTCGCTCACCTTGGTCTATGTGCAGATTAAACAATGGACACAGATAAATTCATGACAAAATTGTGTTTTGGTGATCATGATGTGTTTAGAGATCTTACTTTACTGGACATTCTTCTTGCTACAATTATCTCTATCTATAATGAACTTGTCCCAGTAATTACAGTGGAAAATTTTCAAATATTTACGAAAATTAATAAAAATTTACTATAAAGGGCAATAACTCCTTAATGGGTCAACTGACCATTTTGGTCATGTTGACTTATTTGCTGATCTTACTTTGCTGAACATTATTGCTGTTTTTAGTTTATCTCTATATATAATAATATTCAAGATAATAAGCAAAAACTGCAAAATTTCCTGAAAATTACCGATTCAGGGGCAGCAACCCAACAACGGGTTATCCGATTCGTCTGAAAATTTCAGGGCAGATAGATCTTGACCTAATAGATTAATTTACGGTAACCCCATGTCAGATTTGCTCTAAATGCTTTGGTTTTAGTTATAAGCCAAAATCTACATTTTACCCCTATGTTCTATTTTAGCCATATCGGCTAGTTTGGTTGGTTGGCAGGGTCACGCCACAATTTTTTTAAACTAGCAACCCCAATGATGATTGTGGCCAATTTGGATGAATTTGGCCCAGTAGTTTCAGAGTAGAAGATTTTTGTAAAAGATTACTAAGATTTACGAAAAATGGTTAAAAATTGACTATAAGGGGCAATAACTCCTAAAGGGGTCAACTGACCATTTCGATCATGTTGACTTATTTGTAAATCTTACTTTGCTGAATATTATTGCTGTTTACAGTTTATCTCTATCTATAATAATATTCAAGATAATAACCAAAACCAGTAAAATTTCCTTAAAATTACCAATTTAGGGGCAGCAACCCAACGACGGGTTGTCTGAATCATCTGAAAATTTCAGGGCAGATAGATCTTGACCTGATAAACAATTTTACTGCGTGTCAGATTTGCTCTAAATTCTTTGGTTTTTGAGTTATAAGCCAAAAACTGCATTTTACCCCTATGTTCTATTTTTAGCCATGGCGGCCATCTTGGTTGGTTGTCCGAGTCACGCCACACATTTTTTAAACTAGATATCCCAATGATGATTGTGGTCAAGTTTGGTTAAATTTGGCTGAGTAGTTTCAGCGGAGAAGATTTTTGTAAAAGTTAACGACGACATACGACGACGACGGACGACGCCGACGCCGGACACCGGACGCCAAGTGATGGGAAAAGCTCACTGGGTGAGCTAAAAATGACAAAAAACATCACAATTACTTCACAGCAATGAATAATATCTATTTTCATGAAGGTAAATTTCAAGGTATTATTTCAGGAATCATATTTCTTTATGGTGGTCAAATATTGTTTGGTAACACAAATTTTGAATCAATATAATCCTTAATAAAACGTTGTAGCAAATAGTGAAATCGAGGAAAAAGCATGTACTAGTACATCATTGGTAAGACCAAGTTGAATTAACAATTTCAGTATGGAATCACAACCTACAAAGAAGACGGACATATGCTAGAAATAATTCAAAGAGGTCAGCGAGGTTTGTAACAAACATGTGCATGTATCACAACATATCATTAGTTGAAACTTTGCTACAAAATTATAATGACCAACATAAGAGGCAAGAAGAAAGAACGCTAGGCTAATCCTCACATTTATACTGCACTCGTTCTCTTTGAGCAGTCAAAATGCGTTGACTGTATATTTCTATGCCATATACAGTCACTGACCTGATATCACTTTTCCTCATGAATATTTAAATAGAAATTGTCGAAATTATATTTAATTATTCATACGACCTCTTCAACCTGTTCTTGTTTCCAATGTAAACAACGATGCGTTTAACGACTCAAACTTGTTTCTTTTGCAATTTTTGGGAAAACATATTTCACTTATTAATATTTTTTTTTGTTTGCAACCTATAAATCATTATGTTTTATGTTTATTGTTGATATTTTAGTCTGCAACGAATTCGTTCATCATTGATTGCGGTAATGATGTACATTTCATCGTGTTTTATATTTCTCCGTCTGTGTGATATGAGGCCTTTTTAAAGGGGGATTTTCCCCAATATTTAAATCAAATAAATAACATTAACACAATAAACAACAATTGAAAATGTTTTTTAGATTGCAGTATAAAGACAATAATAGTGCATTGACTTGACATATCAACGATATAAGGATTCGGCCCGAAACGGGGAAAATGCTCGGCACAGCCTCGCATTTCCCCGTTTCTAAGCCTCATCCTTATATCGTTGATATGTCAAGTCAATGCACTATTATTGTCTATATAAAATTGCAAACAAGAGAGATTAATGTTTTGACCAACTGAAAATATCACACAAATTATCAAGACATTCCAACGTTCACTCTAACCAAATACCATTTTCAGTCCAGCACCGGGAAGGAGTAATTCTTCACAAGAATGATGAGAGATTGGAACACCTCACTACCCTCAAAGATCACTGCAGAAAGTCTTGACTAGCTCAAGAGACAACTTCATGCTCATTCAAGTCATATATTTTTATTTGCACCACCTTTCAATGATATGAACAGCACACATTTAATTTCTGTCTTTCTGTAATAAATTAATTTTGACTTGTTTAGTGTGCAAGCGCACACCAAATAGTGACAGGATAAACCTAGGTCAACCAAATGACAGTGGTCACTTAGTGGTAGAAGTAAAGACCTAACGACTGGAAAACTTCATTGTATTTCTGTCACTTACAAATTTGAACTTACTACGAAAACTAATGACGTTTCTGCGCAGAGCAATGTTTGTACATATTGTGCTCATTATTCTTCATTATATTGCACATTTATAAATGCATTTGTTTTGTGCGATTATCACTAGACTAAAAGTGAAATTTAGTTCGATATATGTCATTTTTAAATCAATCATAGGGTACCTTTTCACTCATTAAATCCCCTAAATGCTGTATTGTATAATTTGATGAAGCAATTTATTTTGAATTGAGGCAATAAATCACCTTACATTAATGTTTTTAATTGGGGTCCTGTCACAAAATGTAGTGATGTGGATTGACTTTGTACATGGAATCTAATGAACAAGATAAATCATTATCCAAAAATAGAAATTAATTTGTTCTTGCACAAAACATGACATATATGGACGTCATTTGGTCGTCTATTAACCTTCTAATGACCTTCTAATTTACTGCACTACTAAACTCGAAGGGTGAAAATAATTCATAAAAGAAGAACTAAAAATAGCTAAAATACAAACAAAACTTAACATTTTAAATAATAACACTGCCGTATAACTGAAAGGTAGATCTGTAACGTATTTTTACATGATCTCAGAATGACTATTAAACAGATCTCTGTATCAGGATCTCTGCATATACAAGAACATGTGTAAAAAATACCTTGCAATAATGACGTTTTCGGATGTGCCGTATATATTACTACAATTCATACTCTGTCTAGCTGTCAGTTGTGACCGCTGATTCAAATGTATGTGTTGTAAATCCAGGCTATCTGCTAGGACAATTATTGCTATATTTTACGCAGAGAACAAAATTTGAAACAAGGAAATTATCAGCAAGAAAACAAAATAATGTACCGGGAATCATTTGAATCGATTTAAAGATGACTTTTTGTCTTCATTTAAATGATCTCAAAGTGCAAGATGTCTGACCTTTTTTCGATATTTCATAATTTAGACTCATTCCGATTCTTAGACGTCCTTTGTTTTGTTTTTTTCTCATATCCAGCTATGTTGATAAGTCGTTCACATAAGGCTTTCTTTTTCTTATTTTTTTCTGTAGACTTAGCTTTGATTTTTATTACCATGTATTATCAAGCTTTGTAACTCATAATTGTTTCTCAGTAACTCAATGTACGATGATGTCCCATACTAAACCTACTGACTACTCATTTTTTGCCATCCCTTTCGACATCAAGGGAATGTTGTATGAATATTTACCTGCAGTCATGATGGTCAGAAGATCGATCTTTTTATAATGAATCAATTTTGTTTTCTGTGAAAAATAAATTTAAATTGTTTTTTATTAACCTACTCTATATTCCTGCACAAAATTATGGCATGGACATCGTTTTTTCAAGTAGTTTTCCTTTCATTTTGTATGGGCATTTTTCGAGGGAAAATCGCGAAAATCGTAAAGAGCTTGTCATTTTGAAATTCATAAAAATACGATTTGCTTTAACAGTATTGCCTGTCACAAGATTGATGACGCTGAATGGAATGTACACAAAGTAATGGAGGCCGGAAGTGGGATTTTGTGAAGTTCTGGAATGTTTTTAGACATACGGAAGTCGGGATTGAAACGGCCATTAGAAAATTGGCATTTTTTAGCAAAACTTGAGAATAAAAATTAAAACTTACCTTTAGACATGTTTTTTTTTTTATTCAAAAGAGTAGAACAAACATATCCTTCACTAATTTTCTACGATGAAAGTAGCGTAGTGGCGTCAATGGATAGTTTCCCCGTGTGTTAAGTTCAAACACAAATACCGACCGAACTAAAATGATGACCAATTTTAGACTACGGTAGGATATTATACTTTTAACATATAAAAACATTTAAACCATAAATGAAATGAAAAGAGATTTCCAATGACATTGAAAATTGCGTGATCCATTATGAAGAAATAAATATATAATTCCATAACATACATGATTATTTTTGACTATGCATTATTGAATATTCAATACCGCAAGCGTTTAAAGAAATCATTTTTGTGGTAAATATGAAATAGCCGCTATTTTGAATTTCAAAGATAGATCAAAACAAAATTAAAAAAAAAGTACACCAAGTTATTCAAATATGTTGATTTCTGTGCTTCCATCATCAAATCCACTGTGGTTTGCTCAATACTGGAATACATTTTAGAATGTATGGCATCCATCTTGAAATAAGCCGCCATATTGAATGTTGAGGGTGGGTCCATAGCTAATATTGCTTAGTACACAAAAATGTACCATCATGAAAAATTTGGTGCTCTACTGATTATTTGAGCAATTTTTTCACCTATCGCCGGACTAAAAGTTTTAACAATTGAAAGAAATCATGATGAATTTTGTGTTTAAGGTAAACACTAGGTTGTTGTTGATTGTTTGTTTGTTTGTTTTGTTGTTATAGTTCATTACCATAGAAATGTTGTTCCGATCGAAGGTCGAAGGTTTTTTCCGGGCTCTTCGGCTTTCTCCACCAATTAAACTGACCGCCACGAAATAGCCTAAATGCGGTGCTTAAAAGTGGCGCTAAAACACCAAAAATCAAATCAAATCAAATCATAGAAATTTTTTGATATTATAGATAATAATAATAAAAACTTAGTTTGGCATGACTGACAGTGATGACCTTCTGTTGCTTGTCAGTTTGAATATATTTGTTAACGTTTTTTGGTGGTTGATATTCTATACTAGTCAACAAAAGAAACGATACACAACTTTGAAATAAAATTTATCAAAAAGTATTAAATATAAAACAAAATGAAATACACTAATTTAAAAAGCTTTCATTTGCAATGTATGCACATGTGATAATAAAAATCAAAACTTGTCGGAAAGTATCTAAATTCCCTGTAAACGACTATAGGGTGCAAATAAGTTTTGCGGAAAGTTGAAAAAAAATCGACACGTAATTTTCTAAGTACTAAATAAAATTTCAGCTTTGTTTAAAAATATTCAATATGCTAATCAAGTTGTGTTTCATGTTGTAACTAATGGGTTGAAATATTGTTTTTTCAAATTTTTGGGAAAAAAGGTGTTTTTTTGAAATCTCAAAAAATCCAAAACAATTTTTTTTTTTATTTTTGTCTCAAATCAATGCTTTGGATAATTATGAAAACAACACACAGTAAATTTGGAACATTTCGGATTAGTTTTAAGATTGTGACCGCTTTTTGAATATCACTTTACACATACTGTCTATGGTAAATCAGTTGATAATGTATACATTTTAACGATTTCTCGTGGGGCCGAACTTTGGTAAACAAATAAACGAAGAAACTGTATGATTTTTAAAAACAAATTGATGGCAAACATTGTCTTTACCTTTAAATGAGAGGTTGGCATCATTGGTTGAAACTTTGTCGTTTTATGTAAATTTTGTAAAAAACAAAAAAAATCGTCAAAAAACATCACGAAAGCAAAAAAATATTTTTTTAAACGGATTTATATTTCCATAATGATTAAGTATTACTACCTTCTATATTGGTCCTATAAACGGAAAACTTTATCTTAAATTTGAAAAAAAAGTGTTGTATCGTTTCTAATGTTGACTAGTATATATATAAACAAATGACACTTTAATGAGTGCACTTTCTAGATTTTCAATTTCACATTTTTACCGCAATGGCTCAGTAGATTTGAGGTTTCCTTATTATTCAATTGTCCCTAAAGATCATATCAGTTCCAATTTCCATATCAAAAGACAAACATAAATAACACATTAAAAGGATAACACATGAATTTCCATAAATGTTGGATAGTTCTATAGATCACCCCCAAAATTCATGGGTCCTCCGACAAATATGCGTACACACATACTAGACAGACCACACCCACCTTCAATTCCTGACTCCTCCGGCAAAAAGGCGTTCAATTCAAGACAGATTACACCCATCTCCATTTTTTTTTTACTCCGACAAATAGGTGTGCAACCAAAGACAAATACTAAGAAAAACGCATAGTGCAGATAAAATGACTTGGTAGTCACAGTATGTAGAGGTGTCACAAATCTCTCTGTTCGATGATAATATCTATAATACTAAAATTACGAGGTCCAATTTGTCAGCCGTCATCACGTAAAAACGACGAATCAAAGAATTCAACTTTATATATAACTAATATAGTACAAAAGTGTAGATTAAAAATTACACCACTCCAGGCCCTTTTGTTTTCCACGTAATTAATATTGCCAATAATTAAGAAGTTCCGGGTCGAGTCCGATACCGATACCAATAGTATATTCACCTGTTACCGATTACCTTATCTGTACGTTCCGCATCTGACAGGCGCACCACCAAACGGTGTATTCAGGATTAATATGCTATATAGTATGACACGGGTCATAATCATAGGGTTGACACTACTTAATTGTCAAATTGTTACCTATTGTAGTATTTTAATCAGTTAGACTTTCTAAGATAACAATACGAATACTAAAAATCTGGACTAAAATAAGGCGTATAGGTACAGTTTTCAATTTGTTAGCGGGCATGACGTAAAACAGCGAATCAAAGAATTCAATATTTATAACTAATATAGGACAATGCTGTTGATTAAAAAATACTCCATTCCAGGACCTTTTGTTTTCCAAATAATTAATGTTATCAATAATTGATAAGTTCCAGTTCGACGGGTTCAAACAGAAAGATTTGAAAGCAGAGAAAACTGTGTATCTTATAATCAGCATGACTTTATCAGATGACAATACTAATACTAAAATAAGGCTTGCGCATAGTTATATACTTTAATTCAGTCACGGACCCGCGATATACGGGTGTGTTCTAGTATATTGTAAACAAATCGAATTTATGTTATTCTATAACAATTATTAGGTATCAGAAACTTTTCAATATCAAACACAATAGAAATTGGTATACTTTTTACAAGGGTTTCAACTAATAACAATCCGAACAAAAGCATGGTGGGCGAAAATAAAATCATATTTGAATCGATTATTAAGACGTAATTGTCTCCTTTTATTTATTATTTCCTGGCTTTGCATTAAATAAAAAGAGTCATCAAAACAATTAAAATACATATATAAATGTATAAGATGGTTTATGTTATTCCCAGAGATCTTTGATATCCAGTCTCGTTATAATCGTCTTATCTCACGATAAATCGTAATAAGAATCGTTATTTCGTATTATGTTTAGTATTTTATAGCTTCCTGAGTTAAATGTCTTGTGAAAAAATGCGACATTTACTTTTTTTTCTAATCACCAGTAATAAATTTCACGACTTCCACATATGAAATTATAATCTGTTATCAAAGCATTTCACACTGTATACATTACAATAATTCATGTTTATTTTTATTTTTATTTTTTTTTTAATTTTTTTTCTTCTTCTTCTTTCACCTTTTTCATATTCATATATTTATTACAGAGCATGCCAGTATTTATATTTATGTATTGTTGAATAAGTGTATTATTTTTGTAAAGAGAGACAGATTTGTAAAAGCAAATTGCTTGTTTCTGAATCCTGAATATTATTTCATTTGTATAATATCGTTTCATGATGAATTATCTGAAAAAATATTGTTTAAACTAATCTGTTATCAAAAGAAGTTATTTGGTGGAACGAGAGTGCGAACGATCGAACTATTTGAAATACTATGACAAAGAGTGCTTGCTTACAATGTTATCGTTTTCGACTTTGTTATTATGTTTCTGATGTCCTCGTGGTCTCGTGGTATCATGTTTGCCTCAAGGGAGATAATACATGTATGGGGTTCGAATCACGACCGGGTCAAACCAAAGAATTTAAAATTGGTATTTGTTGTTTATACGCTAAGCACCTGATATTAAGGAGTCAGAGTAAAGACTGGTCAGCTGGGAGTCAGAATAATGTGTCCACGTAAACTGACATGTCTGTCTGCGGTCGGTTACCTTATGAACTACCACATTATAATTAAGATCAGTGTTTCAGTCAGGATAAGCGTTTTGAACTTTTGCTCTGTAGACTGATGGTGTTTACTTTTCCATAATTAAAGTTCGCCAAGATCGAATACAACAAGTCTAATATGTCTTGATTTCATTTATACTTCTATCCTCTCAAGTAAATAAAATGATTGTCAATTTTACACTAAGTTAACCTCGATCGAGAAATTAATCGCAGAAGATTCATTCCTCTGTAAGCAAACGGAAATGCTATTATCCCTGTTGGTATGTATACGTAAATTAAACCCGTTCTTTAATATCCGCCAACCTTGAGCGAGATGTTAGAAATCTTTGAATAAACTCTATGTCAATTACAAATTTTATATTGTCCATTTCTTAATCTTTTTAAGCTGCTTTTAAGAATAGCATAATCACCATGATTGGACTCGCTAACCAATTATGACGGAGAAAACACGTCCGGATCATTGTCTATAACTGTCAAAAGTTCAATGATAAAAGCTATGGTGTCTATAAGTGTAAACAGTATTTTATTATCAATTATACAAATTACAATATCACTTTATATTAACAAATAGGATTAAGAACAAAACAGAAAGTGCGTATATCAATCTGTCTCCATGACAAAAATGGTGTTTTTTTTTACATTGGCTAGAGGTATAGGGGGATGGTTGAGATATTAAAAAAAAACTGTTTAACCCCGCCGCATTTTTGCGCCTGTCTCAAGTCAGGAGCCCTTGGCTTTTGTTAGTCTTGTATGATTTTTAATTTTAGTTTATTTTATTTTTCGGAGTTTAGTATGACGTCCATTATCACTCAACTAATGCATATATTTATTTATGGGCCAGCTGAAGCCCGCCTTCAGGTGCGGGATTTTCTCGCTGTATTGAAGACCCATTGGTGGCCTTCCGGTTTCGGCTGTTTTCTGTTCTTTGGTAAGGTTGTTGTCTCTTTGACATATTCCCCATTTCCATTCTAAATTTTATGTCTATTTGGTAATACATGTAGACTCAAGGTACTATTTAATAGTTTGTGATACATTAAATAGACCCTATCATTATTTATATCATACTATGAGTCATGTTGTCTATCAAGATTCCAGTTCGTCGATATAAAATGAAAAGCAAAACTGTACAATAACGTTTTGTCTCCTTTTTGTATACTGTTTCTGAGCGTCACTGATGAGTCTTATGTAGACGAAACGCGCGTCTGGCGTATAAAAATTATAATCCTGGTACTTTTGATAACTATTTACACCACTGGGTCGATACCACTGCTGGTGGACGTTTCGTCCCCGAGGGTATCACCAGCCCAGTAGTCAGCACTTCGGTGTTGACATGAATATCAGTTATATGGTCATTTTTATAAATTTTCTGTTTACAAAATTTTGAATTTTTCGAAAAACTAAGGATTTTCTTACCCTAGGAGTAGATTACCTTAGCCGTGTTTGGCACAACTATTTGGAATTTTGGGTCCTCAATGCTCTTCAACTTTGTATTTGTTTGGCTTTTTAACTATTTTGATCTGAGCGTCACTGATGAGTCTTGTGTAGACGAAACGCGCGTCTGGCGTATAAAAATTATAATCCTGGTACTTTTGATAACTATCGTTAGAGATATTTAATGTTTTTGTTAACGTTTGTATTTTCATACAGATTGAAGATCCTAAATTTCCTGAACAAATTCGTGTAAAAAGACTACTTAAAAATCGAACACAAAATGCTCTGATGCTGTTTCAACGAAGCTGCCATATAGGACGTGTTTTACGATGCTCATATAGGAAACATCTTATTCCTATGTCATGTAAACAAAATCCTCCTCCGATAAGATATATCCAAGATATGTCTTCCACAAGTCCTAAGATTCTTAGACATTATTATCTTTGGACGCATACTTTGACATGCCCCCTGAAATACAAATGACGTGAAAACGTAGCAACCTGCGAGGTAAAAAAAAAATATCGTATAAGTCAATATTAAGTGAACATTCAAATGAAATAAAAATATAAACTAATTTTCAATTTCTTAGTTTTGATTATCCGTTTTTAGATTATGACGTTCCCTTAATAGGCTGTTTATTCGAGATGGCTTGTAAAACTAAGATTTATTGGCAGTATTGACCACAGCTTTTTATTATTAAACACAAATTTAAATATGTACACATATAGATTCAACGATATATATTGTTCAACTAGATAGATTCATAGATAACTAGATTCATAGATGTATAGATCATTTTTTGGTTACCTCTGGCAACCTACAGATAACTAGATAGATATATATAGATAGATAGATGTATGATCCTGGGATACAGCGATCAACTAACTTAGCTGTTGGATCCTGGGATACAGCGATCCACAAAATGTACTTTTAATATCACTAAAATATAGACAACTGTAATTGTAGTTTATCACACGCAGCGAAGTTGCCTATCACACGCAGCGAAGTTGCCAAACACATTTTTCACTTTTTAACGATCAAATGTTTCTATACAACCAACATCTAACTGACTACTGCAATTTTTGATATCACATGGCAAATCATCAATGGAGAAGAATTTTTCATACTGGAACTCTAACTACTCGTATATACATGTACCTGAAAATAAAAAGAACAAAAGAGCAGTACCCAAACAAAACTAAATGGTTTAACTATTTATATAGTGGAGGGAGGGTGGGTATTTTCAAAATACTTCTCTCTGTAATTACACGTCTGTTCACTTGCAGCTCAAAGTTAAAAAGAACGCTAACGTCAAATTGACGTCACCACTATACATCTTATCGACTACATATGAATTTATAAAGGAAAGCACTGCAACGGCCGAGATTAAAACTTTCCACTAGAATAACCGAATTTATGTATATTACATAAATTCTATTATTCGAGATGGCTTGTAAAACTAAGATTTATTGGCAGTATTGACCACAGCTTTTTATTATTAAACACAAATTTAAATATGTACACATATAGATTCAACGATATATATTGTTCAACTAGATAGATTCATAGATAACTAGATTCATAGATGTATAGATCATTTTTTGGTTACCTCTGGCAACCTACAGATAACTAGATAGATATATATAGATAGATAGATGTATGATCCTGGGATACAGCGATCAACTAACTTAGCTGTTGGATCCTGGGATACAGCGATCCACAAAATGTACTTTTAATATCACTAAAATATAGACAACTGTAACTGTAGTTTATCACACGCAGCGAAGTTGCCAAATTGATTAGGTACGGTATATGTCAAACTCAACCGTACCTGATCAACCGCCACTAAAGTGGGGATGAAGCTGCGATAGGACTGTGGCCAATACTGTTTTAAAATTTCTTAAGATGTACACATACTATATAGTACCAAATGTATCTGGATATGTATAAGAACCAGAACAAATAAACATTTCAAGCGCACCTTGCAAATTATTCAGAAATATGTCATTTCCTAGATCAGTCAAATGAACACCATCTTCCTTTAAAAAAGTACTATTAGGAAGAATATCTGGATACTTTATATAATGCCCCCCATTCTTTAACACGAATGATGCAATGGCACTATTTATCCTAATTCTGCATGCCATCATGCTATCCTGACTTATTGAATGACGCCAATTTGTTCTCGGTAAAATTTGAGACCAGACAATCGAACTATTGGGTAGATAACTTTGTACCTTCTCCAAGGTGGCCTTGATTTCATTCCTTAAAAACCCTAGTTTTGTCTTCCCCAAATCATTTCCAGCAATATGAAGGACAAGATATTTCGGCGCTTTTCATATTTCATCAGTCTTTTTATTGTTGATTCAAATCTTTTAAACCCATGCCACCATACCCTTGCCACCAAATTTTAACTCCTATTCTATGGAGACCTAAATTTACACCACCTGTTCTACTTCTTGCGTGTACAAATGCATTTCTTATCAAAGATGAGCCTACTATCCATACTGACACTTCTTGGCCTACAATTTAATACATGTATGTATTGACATGAAATATTCTAAATTGACCATCAAATTCAACGAAATTTATTCAAAATTGTGGTATTCGTATATAACTTTTGAAAGTATCAGAATTCCAACGACCCATTCCTTTAATTTGCTCATCAGAAAAACCAAGCATAGTTGCTGAAGTAGCACTACCGATTCTAAATGAGTGCGTCCCATACTTTGATTGATCAAAACCAATATACCCCAGGGCTTGTTTTAGAATTCCTGAAAACTGATATCGAGTCATCGGAGAGCCATCAAAGTGGCAATATAATTGACCACTAATTCGAGGTCGAATCTTTAAATATTCTTGCAGTAATTTTACCGGACAAATTCCAACATCTGATTGTCGGGCCACAAAAATTGAAGTCCCTCGACTTAGCTGGTCTGTTTTTGAAGACGCCAAGTATATTTTTATATTATGATTAGTAACCTCCACATTTTCAATTTTTATGGCATGATTAGACCCTTCCCTGCCACATGCAGTTTTCATTTCACCAACTCGCAGAAATGCAAAAAATCCCATTGAAAAAGCACTAGAAAATAAGACAGCTTCATATCTGGAGCTACAAAATGCGGGCAAAATCTTTATAATATTTTTTAACAGATCTAAAGTAATAGGTAATCTACTGTCAGGTCTTTTCAACTTTGACCTTGCCATTCCATCAATCATTTTCCTTACAACAATTAATGGAGACATATCTTCGTAATTATTAATCTTATTAAAAACTGATAGCTGAGATATAACATTTCACCGTAGATGGAGCCATGTCCAAGCAAGACATGTATGCAATGAACTGAGTAATGTGGTTCAATGGTATTGGATAACTATGATCTAAATCAAAACTATCCCTAAATTTAGCCAAAGCATTTAAAGCTCGTTGATAAGCTTGAATTGTATTAAGGAGCAAGCGAACAATTAATTAATCTGTTTGTTTCAGACTCAATATCAAATCTCTGCACTCTTCTGGGTTGTTTTCTGGAACCGACTCGGCCCCGGGTGCTAGTTCCCGGAATCTCTTCAACTGAAAACGAGAAATCGAGTCTGCAATTTCCTTTTTACAACCATCAATATGTTGTGCTTTAAACTGAATATTGTGCTGCATTGTAAAAAGAACAAGGGGGCGAATAAATGCCATCACACGCTTCGATTTGGCAGTTCTTTTATTGATAATGCTAACTAATTCCATATTGTCAATTCGAAATAAAATCTTTCGATTTTGGAAATTTGATGCCCATATAAACATAGCTAAAACAATTGGAACTAACTCTAAAAAAGTAATGTCCCTCATGATTGGCATATTTGACCATGCTTCCGGCCATTTATATTGTGCCCATTTACCATCAAAATATGCACCACAACCTAAATCAGAGTTACCACAGCTGTCAGTGTACAAATGCAACGTTTCATTTTTTATCCACGTGTTTTCTGATAGATAACAATCTCCGTTAAAATGTTCCATAAAAATCAGCCAAATTTTTGCATCTTCTCTGAGATCATTATTTATTCTAATTGAATAAAAAGGCTTTTTATTTTTTATAGACCCTATGACATCATAAAACCTTGACCACTACTGTCTTGAATATTACTATTAGATACATTTAAGGACACATTTGAGATAGTATTCACTGGTTGCATATATAACAACCAAAGCTCATTGTCTATATTACTCCATAAACTGGATGGTTCATGAGCTTTTCTTAGTCTATATTGCTCATCATAATTTTTCCAACCCATACCTTGGTTTCTTTGAGCCCCAAGGCGTATTGTGTGCATGTATTTTAACAATTCCTTAAATCGGTTTACGTGCACAGCACAATAAATATAAATAAAAATGATGAAAGCATCTGTCCACTTTTCAATATTTGTAATTTTTGATTGTTGAGAAATGGGTTGTAAAATGAATTCCCCTTGAGCCCATGTCAACTTTTGTTTGTCAGAACCCGTGTTGACTGATTTATTTAATAGACAAGCTAAATCTATGAATTCCCCTTTCAATATTTTTTCTTTAATTGACTGTGTTACATTTATGCCTAGATTCTCATGAACAATTTCAATTCTATTGGGAATTTGTACATAATCATTATTGGTCACATTACCTGTTTGTGACACAAACTGTGTGTTATCAACAGTTGGCTGGAGGTCTATTGCTCGTCTCGGTTGCCATGGTAACATGTCCGGAATGTGGACGGAGTTGTCCTGATTGCTAGAAAATGTTGGCATCAACATTCTTGTCGTTGATACTGTTGAAGTTGTTGGTATGGCAGCGCCGTCATGTCCAGAATTTGTATAGATAGCCTCAGGCCTTGTAACCGTCATAGATGATTGTACTGACGCCCGTGACGAAACTCCCTTCGACACCACCGGGGTCCTTCTTACTCCAGCTCTCGCTGATGCTGTACGCTTCCTGGTACCTCTTCTCAACATACTGAAACTCACAAATAGATTTATTTATTCATTTATTTTTATTAAATTTATTTATTTACTTATTTAAATGTATTCGTTTTGTTTGTGTGTGTAACCAAAAGTCTTTAATCAATGACAATATATCTTAAAGCTGTAGCCGTTCAAACGATGTATGTATCGTTTTTGTTGAATTGATAGTATGTCGTGTTCTACGAAGTAATTACTTCCGCAGCAGAATCACTGGGTGAATTGTTCACCAAATATAAAGTCACAACAAAAATATCATTTCTTTAACTTAAGTCGTATTGTGATTAAATAATTTTTCTTTTATTTCATATTCGGCATCACGTGGCGGCCACGCCGTTTCGAAATTCAACAATTTCTAACTATTTTACAATTCTTTTTTATTAAAACAATTTTTTTTTGTATTATCCATATATCTCTTTGCCTATTATACATATATAAAATACCAACTTTAATATCCACTATAGCAATTCAACTTGATATTTTCAAAATACTTCTCTCTGTAATTACACGTCTGTTCACTTGCAGCTCAAAGTTAAAAAGAACGCTAACGTCAAATTGACGTCACCACTATACATCTTATCGACTACATATGAATTTATAAAGGAAAGCACTGCAACGGCCGAGATTAAAACTTTCCACTAGAATAACCGAATTTATGTATATTACATAAATTCTATTATATATTTCAACTTGTTTGATTTGCTAATGTATGAAACCACGTTTTGATATTAACAAACAAAATCTCTGTATTACTGACTAATTATTTTTTATATCAATGAAAGATACCTCTGTATTACAGAATAATTATTACACCAGTCTTTTCGATATCACAAATTTGTCAAAACATTTACTAAATTTTATCATCACCACATGGACATCGTGGTAAATATCACTCAACGTGCAGGCAAATTGTACGATCAAGTATTTCACATTCCATCATTTATGGTAACATTCTATACAAAGCACATAGATGTTGTCATTCACCTCAAACGCTAATAAAACATTTAAACAAACTTATGCACAAGGGATGTTATGATAGTTATACATTTGTTAAGTCATCTATGTACCAACGTAACATATATATATGTTTCGAGAAAGGTTTCACATACCAAAACAATATAAAAGGTTTGTACAAAGTAATGTTGTCACAAGTATATGCACAATGGTTTTAATTTTTGTAGACAATTTGAGCTACCAAAACGCTAGCAAACTGTGCTGGTGAAAGATCTACAACTCTTATTTGTATGTTTGGTAAAATATATCTATTTTATCTTCTTTCTCGCTTCGATTTTCTTTTCACTTCAAATATATTAAAATGGTTTACTTCACAAATGTAAACAAATTGAATGTTAAACGAATTTCGAAGTTGTAAAAGGAAAGAAAAAAACATAAGAAAAAGAAATAAGACGAACAGGCAACTAACAATAAACACTGAACTGAAAGTGTTTTGAGAGACACAAACGAAACCAAAAACGAGATTGACTGTACTAACTTAAAGATGCTTCATGAGTAAAAAGTACATTATGATAGTTCAATAGCGGTATGTGACATCTTGCTACTCATTAAAAATAGCGATCTTCTTATACGTCGCATTTGTAGCCATCAACCAAAAACAAACCTTTCTTCTAGCAGGTGTCGTTGGTAACCGTCTGCCATAATCGTATTCTGCTTTCAAAAATGTGATATGTTTAGATCAGACAGTATCGTCTTTTAAATGGTTGCAAATTTTGTAATCCCGTACTTCTTCTTCAACCACTATGGAACCACCGTCATTAGGTAGACTGTCTTGTCACTGTTTGGCGTGCGCTTGCAAACTTAACTAGTCCAAAAATAATTTTAACAAAAATGAAAATTGTTGTGCTATACATAACATATATACATGGTGATAATAAAAAACATGGCACTTAAATAAGATTAATTGTGCATGCAGTAGTCAAGACTTTCTGTGGCGCGTACCAAGGCAAGTAAGGTGTTCCAATTCTTTATTGTACGTGGATAGAAGGACTCTTTCCTGTTGCTGGTCTTGCAAGATAATATTTGGAATGAGTGAGCGTTCATATGTCTTGATTATCTGTCTGATGGTATTAGTTTGTCGACAGCATCAACCCTCACTTCCTCATTTGAGATTTTATATAAGAGGGTTAGCCTAGCATTCTTTCTTTTCTCCTATTGTGTTGGCCATTTTCGTTTGTGTAGCATAGATTCAACTGATGATGTGATGTGGTACCTGTTTGTTACATACCTTGCCGATCTTCGTTGTATCATGTCGAGTTTGTGCTCGGTTTTTTGTAGGTGAGGATCCCAAAATGAACTTGCATATTCAACTGTTGGTCCTACTAAAGCTGTATACTAGTATGCTTTTCCCTTAATCTCATTGTTAGCTATATTTAAGTTTCGTTTAAGGAATCATATTGTTCTGTTCGCTTTCTGACAGACGTTATTTATATGAGCACCCACTTAAGATCAGTTGTTATGGTGACTCCTAGATATTTGGCTGATGATATACGTCAGGTTCTTAGTTGTTGCAATCAAGGATGTTATTATTAAGTATTGGTTCCTTCTGTTTGTTTATTGGCAGAACAACATATTTGTCAGGATGGAACTGCATCATCCATTGTCTTTCCATGTGGCTAGCTAGGTTATTTCGGTCTTCTTGTAGGATGTTGCTTTCTAATAATACAGTGAGTTTTGCAATGGTGTCATCTGCAGATAGCCTCACCGTTGATGAAATATTTTCCGGCATATCATTGATGTAGAAGAGGAAGCGGCTAGGTCAAAGTAAAAATCCCTGTGGGACTCTGGACTCTACATTTTTGAAGTCAGAGACGTCTCCTCTTCAATGACAACCCTTTGTGTACTATCAGAGAGAAGGCCTTTTATCCAAACATTTTTTTTCTTTAATTCCATAATGGTCAAGTTTATGCATTAGGGGGCTGTTGCTTACTTTTTCGAATGCCTTCGAGAAATCCATGATGAGGCAGTCTGTGTGTTGTCCATTATCAAGGTTCTTCGTGATGTCGTCAATGAACTCTTCTTGTTGGGTTTCGCATGAAAATTGTTTTATAAACCATGCTGAATTTTGTAAAGGCTGTTATATCTATCTGCGTGATTCATTATGTGGCTGGTGACAATATGCTCCATAATCTTGCAGCAGATGCAGGTAAGAGATACAGGTCTATAATTGATGGTTTCAAATCTTTTGGCTTCATTTAAAGCTGGCATACGGATATATTTGTGTTGTTATCCATTGGCAACCGTTTATATGTGTTGTTATCTATGGGCAACCGTTTTAGTGCTAGCTGTTTTGTGTGGAATATTTCTTCATAGCTCAATACAATTAGTTAATAAATGTTTACATACAATGTAATTCTTTTGGTCTTTAAATTTATAGTTGTCTCATTGACAATCGTTCCCCGAATTCTTTTGTTTAAATGATTGTTTTGTATTATCGTTGATAATAGTACCAAATAAAATTAAATAACAACATGCCATCCTAATTAAAATAAATGGTAATTTATTTTCATCAAACTGAAGTACATTATTTAAATGAAATTTTTTAACGGTACATTTTTTCATAAATTCAAATCATGGTTCAAAGAAATTTCTCGTTTTGTGGTATTTCCCATGGGCTTTAGTCTGGGGTCATTTGAATGCTTTGTTATCGCAAGCCGTTTTTTGTTTTACTTCGATGTACAATTGTTTTCCACTATACTGTTATAAGGTGGCATGTTCACCCCTCTTTTGTAATGTTCGAAAAAGTGTGAAATAAAAAGTAAGCATGATAAAGAAAAATATAATTTTATGTCTACAAATTACCACATAGTCTTTCACCTTTGTGTCAAATATTCAATGTTTGGTCGTATATCAAAATGCACATATTCTTAAGCATAAGATTAATTAAAAACTTCATGTGTTAATTTACTAAGATTGATCATAGTTAACATGACAATTAATTACTTTCAGTTTTATATAACATTATAAAACTAGGTTACTGTTCTAATGTTTATATCTCGTTTATTATCATTATCAACAAGCTGAGAATTATTCTCATGTAAATGATTGTAAGACAAAACGTTAAAACTGAGTATAAAAATTAAAAAAAGAGCCTGTTCTTTGTTCGTCTCTCAATATTACCGTAAATTTATGTCTCAAGTGTATCCAAAAATATCGACCGGGCGAGACCCTCATGTGAAGTCAAGGTTGTTGAATGCCATAGTGGTAGTGAATCTAATCCATGCACATTTTTTATAACATTGTATGATATACATGATGTTGAAATCGTAGGGTTTTAACCACCCAGGCCCAACATGACATGAATTGAGCAGATCGCGAAACGAATAAAAAGTATGTTATGCTTTATAAGTCAATATAATGGAATTTGATGCGACTGTCATACAAGTGAGAGGTTTAGCTAGCTTTAAAACCAGGTTCAATCCACCATTTTCTACATTTGAAAATGCCTGTACCAAGTCAGGAATATGACAGTTCTTGTCCATTCGTTTTTGATGCGTTTTGTTCTTTGATTTTGCCATGTGATTATGGACTTTCCGAATTGATTTTCCTCTGAGTTCAGTATTTTTGTGATTTTGCTTTTTCCTAATGCAAAACATAAAACAATCATGTTTACCATATTCACTGGGAGTGTTTCTTGGTCAAACGCATGGATATTTTTTACGTTTTGGAAACTTATCATCATAATAGTTTCAGATTTCACGTTACAAGTTCGCACCATAATGCTTTCGCTATTAACACTATATCAAATTGGAAATGTCACTTCACGTTATATAGAAGTGATGTTGAATTTTGTGAAGAGCTGGACATATTGATACATATGAAATGCAAAGACGACTGTTTATGATGGGGAGTGTGCTAGAAATGAAAACGAGTTTTTCTTTTAAGTTTTAGTACAAAAGAAACAAATGGAAAAGAATATATTATAATACATCGTAAGAAAAATGTCTATTCAACAGTATAAGGCATTTTAGTGGCTGTCCGTGTAAACACGACTCAAGGTAACTGTGGTTGTGTCTGTTTTGACCTGAATGATACAGCTGGGACCATTTCCAATCTACAATGTAGAAAATAATATTTCAATTTTACAAATGTCTTTTAAAATACAAAATTAAGAAACGCCAATACGTAAAAATCAGAAATTACATCTGATAATGTTGAGAAAAAAAACCATCGTGAATCACTGAATGCGAAAAGACAAGTTCAGATATGAATTACGATATCTTCTTCATGGTAAGTTTCTTAGTTTAATCGAAGAATTAAAATCATTTAATTAACAAAAACATGTAAAATTGTTATAAACTGGCTGTTCGAGTCTCGGATCCAATACAGCTCTAATCTATAACAGGGCAAAAACAGAAAAAGCAAGTAAATAACTCTATAATAAATAATATGTCATCAACGATAACAGACGATTTACCTGTGCAATGGATAACATTAGGTGTTATTTTAAAAACTTTTCTAGAATCACATTTCAATTTATATTTTATCACTGAGCGTGCAATCAAAATAAACTTACAATTTTTTGTCTGGTCTTGTACTGTGTTTCCTAAAATTAAGCAAGATGCATATAAAATACAAAAACAAAAAATATATTCAGTCACCTCAAATTTTATTTATTTTGATTTGGTTTTATTTATGTTTTGATCTTTGCACAAACTTAAGGTCCTTTACGTTACCAGAAAAAAGTTGTACTCATACGACATGTAAAAAATTGGGAATATAATACACATCTGGGTCTAGCCTCCGTTTCAACTGAAGTTTGTTCTATTGTTTTTCTGTATTACAACTGCCCGAAGGGATTGTCTTTGGCTTCTATCTGTTATAATTGTTAACTAAATGTTATTTTTAGTACAAATAAAGATTTTAGTTATCTCCTTTGAATAGTCTCAAATCTAAGTCATCACTCGGCTTTTTCTTTTATATATATATATCTTTCTGTATCGATATGGGGTCTACGAAATTTTTACATACAACAGATTGAAACTACAAAATGATGAAGTAAACAATGAATATGACACAACATCATAATTGAGATAAATATGGTACCAGTCCAATTCACGTCAAAATTCATAATTATTTTTATGCAACTTTACCTGTAGGAGATATTGCCTAAATTCTATAGAATGCACTTTTAAACTGAAGCAGACAGTACAAGATATCCCAAATATTTTATTGTAAAAAACATTCCAATAATCTGTCCTAGTACAGTAGTAAATTGAAAATTTCGTGCATTTCCTTTCATGTCTACCAAAATTTCATCCAATTGAAGATGATAATTTGTAGTTTTTCGTATAAGTTGTTACACAACATCTCGATTTAGTAGGATTCTTATACTACTACTATTTAAAGACGTAAGCGACGAAATTATAATTGAATCATCATGTGGAATACATATGGAATACGGTATTCTTTGGAGCTGAAATTGGCACAAAGTTTAATTCATACATACTTTCCCTTTCCACCTTTGCCTTTTTTGCCCTTTCCTTTTTTATCCAGTTGATCGTCCCTCTCAATTTTTTCTAGTTCCAGTTCTCTGCAATTTAATAAACATTAAGTTTGTCATTTTCATTTTTTATTTAACCTAATGTGTTTCCGATATAATTTATTATTATGTTTATCTTATTGAATAAGCCATATATAAAACATGTCATTTACAGTATATAATAATGTGTTTCATAACGAAATGTTAACAAGTAAAATCTGTATTGGCGTATTACCTCTCAGACAAGATTTCAAACCAGAGACTTTAATAACTCGAAGTATGTTTAACTTTTAATGCATTTTTTATTCGAAATAAAAGGAGAGGCGTAGTATCCGTCAATAAGACAGCAACCCAACGATATAAAGATATGACGACAACAACTGACGTGGTTTCGCACTTCTGACTATGAAAATTTCATTTGCTCCAATCTGCCAAGAACATATTTCTTCTACGTGACTAAGCTTGTCTAAGCATTCATTTCTGTAATCTCTTTTGTTTGGTGGCTTTTAATTGTATCAATCTGCTGAGATAAACCCCATTCAACTGATTTTTATAGTTTGCTTTTTTTATTATTGTACTGTAGTTTCATCACCTCTCAGCCTAGGGGAGGAATAGTGGGCCTACAAATTAGCTAAATTGCTTTAAAGTGAATACTTTATATATCTCGTATACGAGAAGCATTCAAATTGTTATACAGCTATGCATTTGAAATTGAAATTATAATGGGAGTTATACCATTAAAATTTATAGATTTCAGTGTGATTGTTGTAATGATAAGACTTCAATTGATTCATTGACTTAATTGCTAAATAAAAAAGGAAAAGGAAACAAAAAATCAAATATGAACATTTAAAACTCTGCAATGATGTGCAATATACTCATTAGACATCTACAATCTGACTAAATGCATTATTTCATTTAAAAAAAAGGGCAAAATTCGATGATGCGTTAATATAACCGATAGTCGGTTGGTTGCTGTCAACTGATACATGTAGTTATAGATAATCGATTGATAATTTCAACCGATTACCCAACATTATTATTTTGTACATACAATTTCGGGGCCTATCATAGCTGACTACAAGATATGGGTTGAAGGCCGTAAGGTGGACATATATTGTTAATTTCTTTATCATTTGGTCTTCTTTGAAGATTCGTTTCATTGACAATCATGTCACATCGTCTTTTTTATTTAGATTACACAAATTCACTTTTATGGTCTTATGATTTATGTAAGAACTGGATGCACTTCTTTTAGTAAATTTATTGGGTAATTAAAGTGTTGACCAAACAATAGTGCGTTTAAAAAAATTGTGTGTATGATTTTTATGGTCTTACAATTTATGTAAGAACTGGATGCTTCTTTTAGTAAATTTATTGGGTAATTAAAGTGTTGACCAAACAATAGTGCGTTTAAAAAAATTGTGTGTATGATTACACATTAAAACCCCAATACCAAAAAAAAAAAAAAGCATTCATTTCGCATAATTATATTGGTATGCTATTAAGACCGTGAACATTTTTTGTCCCCTTTTTTTTATGTGCACTTTTTTGTTGACGCACGTGTCATCACGAAAGTAAAAGTTCATTTTGATATGAATATTAATTTTTAATGACGCGCGCAATTGTTGTTAGCCAATCAAACTGACAGATTCTCGTGAAACATGCATATCATGTAATCATAAGTACATGAACGTCTAAATATTATATAACTGTTGTGTGCGTCTTTGAATTATTGTCTTATTATGGTATTATATATCATGATGTTAAATTCATGTTAAAGGGTGAGAATTATTTAACAGCTGATGTTTAATAATTCAAACCTTTACATGTACAAGTATTTATAAAAAAAATAACATCTTGACACATGTTCTTTAATGAGACAGTAATTCAAAGACGCACTAAAAAGTTCTTTATTTAGACGTTCATGAACTTATGAATTATATAACCATAAAAGTGAAGTATGGAATTATAAATGTTAAAAAGAATATTTAACATTGGAATACCAGTATCGTAGGAACAATACAAATACTTAATGTGAAATATCAACATATCAAAAGCTGTGATTCCTATAATCATAATGAATCGAACAAATCTGTGATCAAAGGGGCACAGTAAGTTCCCAGTCGGAATGCAATTTACTTGACGTATTACGTTTACTCAATAATAGCCAACTGTCCAACGAAATTAGTGTATTTAAATAAAAAGTAAATTTCTTCTCTTATGTGAGTGGTTATAGTGAAAAGCTAGTATTAATAAAAAGAAAATAACGTCTGTCATGTGCAGTTTTGTTTTCACATTACAACTAACTAGACAGTAAATATGATATTACTAAATGAATTTTACGAGTCTAAGATATGGTATTATTCATAACAGAAATCGATATGTAAGAGCTCTATCAGGATGTTAGAGTAACTATATGTAATAGTATGCTTGCTTTGTTTCTGGTGTTACTAAAGACGACAGATCTTTATGCATTCGCCAGTTGATCGAATACAAGTGCGTCGTGACGAAAATATAAAAATGTCACTTGAGTTTACAGGAATAACAATCAATTAATAAAATTGTACTTCTTTATTTTCTTAACTTTTACTTGTTATGTCCAAAAGATTTATTATCAAGTTATTCCGTAGAGTATAAATATATAATTTTTTTATCATTTTATGACATACCACTTATTATAATTAATCTAGTAAATTTGTACTATTAAGGGTATTAATTTTAACATACATCGATGATTATTATTATCGCGTTACATTTTGACAATAGAATTTCTAAAAAAAATATGAAGGTTCGTATAGAAAATGTCTATAAAAAAGAAGCTGTAACTCCTGTTCAGAAAATATACTTACATTTCACATTGACAGAAAAGAAGATCTAATGACTTACATTTCACATTGACCTGGAATCAGTTCTATTGTTACTACATTGAACACACGTTTTGTTGGTAATTCTGGACAGGACCCGGATGAGACCACTGTCTGGTCATCATTCAATTGTTGGTTTGCTTTGTTGATATATTTAAATGTTGCCTTTGGCCGGTATTCTTTCCTATAATGGAAAATTGTGAGAAAGATTTTTATACGCAATATATAAAGCACCTTATTCTAAATGTTAGGCGATTCAATTTACTTTAATTTCATTTACAATTCAGTTTTACTATTAATTTTCTGCAGGCATGTTGGAGTGTCTAGTTTTCTTGCTTCATTCTCAAAATTAACACAAACATTTATATTTAGCGTATGAAGTTTTACGTTCATAAATATGTTAACGGGATAGTGTTTTTTAAACAAATACACATTAAACACAATGGATTTAATAGTTGCTGTCAATGAGTGTTTATTATTATTTTTTTAAATCACCTAATGGATATTTAGGAAAGTTAGGAATTTGATGAGACTGTCATCAAAGTGAGAGGGTTAGCGCTATAAAAGCAGGTTTAATCCACCATTTTCTACATTTGAAAATGCCTGTACCAAGTGAGGAATATGACAGTTCTTGTCCATTCGTTTTTTATGTGTTTTGTTATTTGAAATTGCCATGTGATTATGGACTTTCCAAATTGATTTTCCTCTAAGTTCAGTATTTTTGTGATTTTACTTTTTAGTTAGTTTATAATACTGAATAGTAGTACGTACATGTGTTTCTTCGGTTTGGATTTTCTGCCTTTGCCTTTTCCTCTATTGTCTCTGAAATACATATAAACACGATAATATTCAATAACCTATTACTTCTTGTTTAAAGGGGCACTAGCTTTGAGATGTATAAAAAATCTAATATATTATTTTTTTGCTCAATCATTAATGAAATGCAAAATAATTTAATATCGAAAAAAAAATTTTGCTTTTAGTAGCCAGTATGGTTCAATTTTGTCAAAATAAGCTAAAAAAACATTGATTATGAATTATTCACTTGCAAGTGAATACTTCGACCTCATTGATCCGTATTCATGTGTAAAGTTATTTAAAGGCAAAGAATGTCAACATCGAATGTGAAATTCGAAACAAAAGTAAATCATTTAGTTGCATTGACTGACTCGATTCTCAAAAACTCATTCGTATACAGGTAAAAACGATGATAAACATATTTTTCATCTATAATATGAAACTAAATAGACCTAGAAAAATCAAACAGCACGAGTTTGTTTAATCTATTTATAACTATATTATGTTTACATCGCTTATACGGTCATCGGATGACTTTAGAGGTCAACTCGATATTTAATTAGATGGCGTCTAGACTAAAATACACACGAAACGAAGCTACGTATTTTCATGTTCGTTCCCTGTGAGTTGGTTATTTAAGACTTTTAATAGTTTGAATAAATGTTTTACATTGTTATAAATCTAATATTAGAATTTGATTAAAATCGGTGAACATGAATTCGATAGCTAGTGCCCCTTTGAATGGCGAGTTAAAACACGATCTAAATAATTTGGTTTATATCAGTTATCTTGTGATATTAAATTGTTCGTTTCCATCGTCCTGAACATTCATGAAATATTTGCCAGTGGAAGTTAAGCAGTCAACAAACACTATTGTTCGTTTCCTGTTTCGCTGACTAACTAACTCCGGTAACGCAAAAGTCTAATTATAGTCTGACATTCAAAAAACTACAAACCTAAGTTGCTGATAGATCATTACACCATCGTCTCATTAATTCAACAACCTATTAAACCGACAATCCATTTGTCCGAAGACCGATTCATTCCAGATATTATTATAATAATTAATTTTGGTGATCACTGATCTTTTCACTGTCTAGTTGAACCTTCTAAAGTTTCTTCTGTGACCACATTCTTATGATATATTGAGATTGGTAAGTTGTTTTGCAAAGTGTGGATACATTTATTGCATGTCCACATTCAAAACGGATAATATACAGAATGTATGTATTATAGTTTGGGAAAAAAATACGTTACATGTTTCGTCTGAATGAGATTAAACGAGAAAAACGTTGATATGAAAACGATGAAACTTTATTCTGACATAAAATTGTTTGGTGCATTAATGTGTATGCAATACTTCATTACATTCTTGCTCAACACTTTCCTGTTTTTATCTGTTAAATTTGACCTACCTGTCGTCTAAATCTACGTCTTTAATATCTGCAGGTTCTACCACACTGTAAAAATCATCAGTCTTAATACATATAACAAAATTCGTGTGTTTTTTTAAGTTGTTAATTCGAAAATACCATACTGGTTTTACATTTGCCGTTTCTATACGACATTGTTTTTTCTTCTTCGGCATATGGCCGAATATATTTTTTAAATTATTTTCTTTTTGACGCATCTTTTCTAATTATTGTCCATCGACTATCATGTACATGTAGATGTATATAATAATCTTGAAATATTATCATCTTGATTA